>NC_056727.1:692462915-692465415 GCF_019279795.1 Protopterus annectens
TGTTCAACTTTTAAATACATATAACTTTGATAATCTATTTCACCCTGACAAAACACATCAAAAAGACAGTCTAAATGTAAAAAATTTTCATTAATAAACTTATTATCCACCACTTTATAAGTGTTCTCATCTTTTAACATACTTTCAATAGAACTGTTATAATCAGTTGTACCCATAACAACAATTTTGCCCCCCTTATTTGCCTTCATAACTCTTAATTGACTATTATCACTCAAAGTTTTCAATGCTATAACTTCTGAGTCTTCCAAATTGGGAATGCTTCTATCAGGTACAATACTTCTAATAGATGTTTTACATAGTTTTTGAAAAACTTGGTGTAGCCAATAAAGGGGGATTAAATGTACTTGCTTTTTTAGGAACCATAGTTGAAGTGCCACACTCTGTCTTGCGTAATGTATTTAAGATTGAATTTTCTTAAAGCCAGTCTAAAGTCTACAATTACTCTTGCTACATTAAAAGAATTACAGGGAATAAAGAAAAAACCTTTCTTAAGGAGCTCTATTGTAGGTTTTGACAAAACAGTACCAGACAAGTTTAAAATCTCTATATCATATCCGGTATTGTTACGTTCTACTACCATTTCTTTCGGCTCCTGCCTCTTCCCTTTCCTTTGTTCTGCACCACTTTGGACCACAATGGTCCTATTTTGTTCCCCTGCTTGTCTACTAAAAAAGGGGAGGGCACATTATTAGAACCAGTTACTACTACCACCAGAATTACTAACATCAGTTCTCCTATGCATTTCGGTGACTTCTCTGCCTTCTGAATTAATAATAGTACTGTTGTTGTCAATAACATTTGAAACACAAACGTTGTTGTTTTCAACATTGTTAGATGTAGAACATGAATTAGAATTGTTATTGACATTAACAGTAGTTTTGTTGTCTTTAAATTTCATTACATTGTTGCTATTAACTGTGTAAGCAGTCTTATTGCCGTAGGCAAAAATGTCCTGCCTCAATTTCTTCTGTTTTTTTGTCACTATCGTGGCTCTTCGTCTATCCGCCTTTGTTGCTATACCACAGTACAAATTATTAAAAAATGAAAGGCAGGAAAAGTTCTTCATTTTCTTGTCCAAGTCACTCATTTGACTTTTAGTCTCTTCCAACTGTTTGGCGTAATGTTCAGTTAAAATACACATGAGGTTTAAAAAAAGTCATTAAACAAGTCTACTAACTTGTTGAATAAACTGTCACCAAACAAAACAGAATTAGGAAATTTGTTAGTATGTAAACCCTGAGGAACGCATTTCCGTTTTATGTATTCCCTAAGGTAACTAATCTCTACATCAAGCATAACATATCACATAGTCAGTTTTTCTAACTCAAAAATCGCTTGCTTACAAGATTTTTGCTCCATTTTGCTGTTAGGGATAGTTTCAGTATATATATATATTTTTTATTTTATTTTATTTTTATTTTATATTTGTTGACCGGGCTAGTCTAGCTGGATATATTTCCATTTTCAGTAGAGGCCCGGGGAGAAAAGCGCCACAAAAAAAAATAGAACAAAGTAGACATCTTAGTAAAAAAATGAATAAAATAGAAAATGTCCAAAAAGGACAGGTTACACAAAAACTACAGTAGGCAAAGAAAAATACATAGTCAGTTACAGAGCATTATAATTATAGGATAAAGGCTATTGATAAATAGCATCAAAAAGAAATTGAAAAATAATAAAGTACAAGAGACAGGGAAAGTTAAGGGAGTAATGGAGAAATCTAGGAAACAAGAGAAGAAGCAGTAGACAGTAAAGAAAGTAAGGAGAAAAAGAAGTGGCAAGGAGAAGAGAGGGGAGAGCTGAGAGAAGCGGGAAGAGCAAAGAAGCCATGCATTGGGCAAAAGATAGCCTAGGAGGTAGCTTAATTGGCAAGCTGAAAGTAAGAGGAGTGGAAAAAGTAGAGGTGAAGTAAAAGGGTAGAGAAGAATGTCAGTCTGGTGTACTACAGGAACAGAGCCAGTGATTTTGGAAGTATAGCTTGAGTTTTTGTTTGAAAAGAGGAAAAGATGTAATCAGTGTTATATCACTAGGTAACAGATTCCATCTTCTACCAACAGTATTAGTGAATAAAGAGTCGCCGGCGTAGTTGTTAGACTTTATTGATCTGGTCAAGAGTTTACAAGAAGAACGAAGGGAGTTAAGATTATTGTAAGGGATTAAAAGTTGTGAGAGTATAGGGGTATTGTCAGGTTGGTACAGTATTTTGTGGGCAATAGTGAGTTGTGAGATTATAAGATAATTTTGTAGTTCTAGCCAGCCTAAAAGTTTCAAATTAAGACAGTGATGGGTTCTATAGGGGTTACCAGTGGCAAAGCGGGCAATGCTGTTATAGCAAGCAGCTAGTTTGTTTAGGTTAGCTTGCTTGAGGTTGGTGAAAATAGGAGAGGCATAAAATAGAGTTGATATGAGATGGGAGTGGGCAATTTTATCTCTAGTAGATGGGGTTAGAAATAGTTTAATACGGTATAAGGATCCTATT
>NC_056727.1:692496485-692648985 GCF_019279795.1 Protopterus annectens
TTCCCAGAAAATTTTTCCTTGCCAAAGTTTTTCCTTCCCATTTTGTTGTGTGTAGGTCTCTTGGCAGGCTCTCTGACCAGTTTTCATCTTGTCTTTTCATCAGTTTTGGAGGGACCTCCAGTTCTTTGCAATGTCACTTGTCCTATGTTTTCTCCACTTTTTAATGACCATCTTCACTGTGTTCCATGGTATTTTCAGTGCTGTGGAAATTTTTTTGTACCCTTCTCCTGACTGATACTGGTCAACAATGAGATCCGTTTGATGCTTTGTAAGCTCTCTGCGAACCATAGCTTTTGCTGTAGCAGGCAACTGAATAAATGTCAGAAAAATCCTACTAGGACAGCTGAACTTTATTTGGGGTTAACCAGAGTCTCTCTAATTGATGGCAGGTGAAGACTGAATGCTGTAATTAAATTAAAAGGTGCTTTAACAAAGTATTAGTTTAAGGGTGTGCACACACAACAAAGTATTAGTTTAAGGATGTGCACACTTATGCAGTCAGCATATTGTACGTTTTTTATTTTTTATATTTTTCCCCTAACAGATTTGTTTGTTTTTCAATTGAATTGTACAGGTTATAGGTCACATTAAAGTTGGGACAAGTTTTGAAATTATTTATTGTAGTCTCATTTTTTTTATTTTTTTATATCACAAAAACCTGGCATTTTAACAGGGGTGTTTAAACATTTTGTATCCACTGTATTTGAAGAGGAATACAGGCAATGACGTCCAGTTATGTAAAATTTTACAATACAAAAATTAAAAAAAGGGGGAAGTAGAAAAGAGAATTAGTAATGGAGAAGTTAAAACAATAGAAACTGAAGTTATGGATTACATGCGAAGTGGAAGATTTAGTGTAGAAAATCTAACTCTGATAAAATCACAGTATGATAGAAAAGTATGATAGAAAAGTGAATCCCTCAATTAAGGAGAGACCAGTGGCACGGGGAAATATCTTACCAGTTGCCACATGAAGATACTTTGGAGCCCTCAGTAAGAGAGTAGTACAAAAGTTCATTTCGAGCTGGACAGCAGGTGAATGAACAGACAACTCTGCCACAGACAGTGATATGGAGTGATAGGCCAGTGAGTGACCATATGAAAGAGGAGTGGATGACACAGGATGAAACTGAAGAGTATATGCTACAGAAAGATGTTCTGAAACTTTCTGTAGAATGCCCACAGTAATTGGAGAACAAAGAATGTGCCCTTAGTTTAGATGAAAATGAGATACAGGAAGAATTGCATGATTTAATAGAGATGGATAGACATATTAAGATCAGTGAAAGAAACAGAAGTTTGATAAAACAAATGAACACATTATTCAAGACTGTTCATAGCAATTCATGTGATGTAACAGAAGTAAGTAGGGATATATTACTGTGCAGCTAAATTAATAATAGATAAAGTGTTACCACAAAAACACAGGGCAGTAAGGGAAAGTAAGGGGAGAAATCAAATGTCATCATGGAAGTATCGAATAGAGAAAACTATAAAGTAATTAAGTCGAGAAGTGTCGCTGTTAGAGTAGAGAAAAGGGAACACATCAACAAAAAATACTCAGAAAGATAGACATTATATAAGCCATATGCAGTATCAGAACAGACCAGGACATATAGCACACCATCTGCAATAATAAACTAAAAATATTAGCATAGGCAGAAAAACTTAGAAGATATGCAGATAAATACAAAGGAAAAGTACAAAATAAGCATTTTATTGATGACTCAAAAATGTTTAGAGAATTGGGAAATAACGCAAAAGGAATAGAAACACCATTTAAAAAGAAGAAATAGACACATTTTGGAGAAATATCTGTGAAGATTATGTGGAATATAACAAAGATGCTGAATGGATAGAAGTAAAATAAAGAATAAGAAGTTCAAACGTACAGGATATGAAATGGGAAGAAGTATCAGAGAAACTGAAACAAAATTAAGAAAAACTCTTAGTTGGAAAACCCTGTGCCTAGATGCAGTACCTATCTTCTCTCTGAAAGTATTAACGTCTTCACGTAAAGATTTAGCTGTGAGTAGTAACTGTTTACACATGAACCCATCCATACACCAACCTGGTTAACAGCCGGAAAAATAAAACTCCTCCTTAAGAGTGAACCTGCAAGATATCCAAAAAACTTTAGACCAGTAACTTGCCTTCTGAAGATGTATAATGTGTACACTGAAACAGATGCTAACAGAGTTTATAGTCATTTAGAAGAAATGTAAATCATGGCAATAGAACAAAAGGTAGCAAAAGAAAGTCATATGTAACAAAGGATCATTTGTTATTAAATAAAGTCATAATGGAGACATCTGGGCATTTTTTTTATATAATGGAGAATTGTAAAAAGGGAAAAGAGCTAGGTATGGCATGGATACACTACAAAATAACATTTGACAGCATCCCGCATTCATGATTAAAACAGTCTTTACAAATGTATAAGGTACACCCTACATTGATGAGTTACATTACAGTGACGATGAAACAGTTGGCAAACCACTTTCCAGCTAAGCCATGATAAAGGACAAATTATTATCCCAGGGATAAAAATTCAAAGTGGGGTATTACAGGGTGAGACTTTGTCACTGCTGCTCTTTTGTCTTGCCCTTAACCCATTATGTTGTCTACTTAACAGATTTAGGTCATGGTTACAGTTTGGTTCCTAGAAAACAACTAAGTGCAAAGACTTCTCGTCAACCTTTTGTGGATGATTTAAAACTGTATAGTTCATCGGACAAGGAACTGAAAGCACAACTGCAAGTGATCAAAACTTTCTCCGATGATATAAGATTGCCATTTGGTCTTGATAAATGTACAAAAGCAACCTTGAAAGCAGGAAAGCTGCAGCACCAAGAAAATATTAGTCTGGACAGGAATGTGATATAAAAGAACTTTAGCAAGAGGGGAGTGTATACATATTTGGGAACTGATGAAGAATCAACAATAACACATGAACAGATGTGAATAAAACGTAGTAAGGAATATTTTAGAAGACTAAAATTAATATTGAAAAAACAGCTTTGACATCTAGGAACAAAGTCCAAGCTATAAATGAATTTGCTGTTCCTGCTCTAACTTATAGTTTTGGGGTGATTGACTGGCCCCAGAAGGTACTGGATCATCTGGACAGGAAAACAAGAAAAATGGTATATAATCATCTAAAGATTTATTAAAAAATTTATACCAAGATTATGTATCCCCCGTTCTGAATGAGGTATGGGCCTCCTCAAAATTGATTACATGTATAGATCTGTAATCGGAGGACTGCATACATAACATAGTGAAAGTTATAAAACACAAGGAGAAAAAGTCTAAAATGACTTATTTGCATTGTTTACAGAAGCTTATCTCTGTCAAGTGGGAATAGAAATCAGACCAGAAGTAGGTAAAAAACAGGCAGGAGCTGAATGTGCCAAAAAAAAAAAAAAAACAAAAGAAACGATATAAGGTGAAGGGTCAGATGAGAGGGCAAGAAATGTGGAAAATGCATAAGTATAGTTCCAAGTACAGAAAACTACTGTAAAAACCTCATGTCAATCAGTGTCCAATGCAAGAATTGTTACACAGAGGTGAATTTAAACCAAAAGAAGAAAGTGTAATATTGGTGGCCCAGGGTAGTAGACTACATACACATTGGTTTACAGAGTGCATTGAACATGTCAGAGAAACAGACAAATGTAGGTTTTGTAAAACAGAATTAGAAACAGTAGCACATTTTGTTGCTGGATGTAATACACTAATGGTAGAAGGCCTGTATTACTGAAAGGCATAATAAAGTGGCAAGACTGTTGCACTGAGGATTGTGCAAACATAAAATTGAAGTAGCTGAGAAGCTTTTGAACCATGAACCTTAAAGCATTACAGAAATGAAGTTTACCACATGGGGTCACCCATTACCAACAGTTCAAAAAATAGATGAGAAAACCAGAAACAGTACTCCATGAACAGAAGACAAAAGTAGCACTGATCATTGAAATTCCTACTCCCAGTGATTACAGTGTTTTATGTACAGAGAGACATGAAGTCATAAAATACTAGGATTTGCAGGCAGAAATGAGGGTAATGTGGAAGAAGGATACCCAGATAGTTGCAGTAGGAAGAGTAGTAGGAGCAGTGGGTCTTATAAAAAAGAATTTAAAGTCTTATTTAGATATGTTACCAGTACATTAACTCTATATGAATTGCAGAAGGAGCCATTTGTGGGCACACTGTTGATGCTGTGAAGAGCATTTTTGGCTAACATCAAAGACTGAAACAATACTCATTTCATGAACTTTAATCATACTTTGACTTAAGAATGTGGTCCATTGCTGTCATGGTATTAGAAACCCAAAATTCTTGGAGAAATTAAAAAGGGACAGTAGCAAATACTTTAGAAAAATCAAGGAACCCTATGTCCACTACAAGATCATCATGTAAACAGCCAACAGCATTCTCATAAAAACTTAGTTATACTTTAACTACCTGGCAAGAATCCATGTTGGTATTCATCAGTACCAAAATTTAACATTTGACTGAATGTTAGACATAATGCTTTTTCAAAGCACTTGCCCAGAATACTTTTCCACTAAGTTCCTGGTTTACATATTTTTACCCCCCTCTCACCCCCTAAAGAGCCCATCTCTATACCGAAAGAATGCAAAGTTCCTGTAATCACGGCTGCACAGGTAAAAAACCACACTCTCCAAAGCCAAGAACACAGCATCCATGGGACCTGACAATATCCCAGGCTGCATTCTACACGAACTACAGCATGAACTGGCACCCCACCTAAGTACCATGTTCAATCGTAGTCTCACCTCAAGCTTTGTGCCTGCTGAATGGCGCACAACAATGGTAATCCCACTCCACAAGGGGGGAGCCACCACGGACTCCGGGATCTACCGCCCCATTGGCCTGACGAGCCTGGTCTGCAAGGCCATGGAATGTATCATCGTGGAACTTATAAACAAAGACATTGGTAATCTCCAAACTCTGGACCCCACCCAATTCGGGTTTGTAAAAGGCAGATCATGTCTCCTAAACCTGATAGACTTCTTTGAAGCAGTCACCAAAGCCGTAGACAAGGGTAAGGTGGTTCACACAGCCTATCTAGATCTTGCCAAGGCTTTCGACACCATCCCCCTCTCTGGCATTATAGATAAACTCACTAAACTAGGTATAAATCCCTATGTCACAAGATGGGTTGCCAACTGGCTCACTGACAGAACCCACACTGTGAAAGTAGCAGACTCCAAATCCAACTTCAGACCAGTGACAAGTGGAGTACGACAGGGTTCAGTTCTGGGTCCTCTCCTGTTTGGTATCTACTTCTCTGAAGTACAGGCTAACACAGAAGGTCTTTGGCTAACAAAGTTTGCAGATGATTGCAAACTAAGAGCCATAATCAAAACTCCTAACAATGTGGACAAACTACAAAAGGGCCTCACTGAGACAGATGCCTGGTGTCAAAGCCATGGCCTTAAGCTTAATGCCAAAAATTGCATTGTCATCCCCTTTGGTTTAAACTCTGTACCCACGAACTACAACATAGGCAGTAGTATACTTAACACCAAAAGTGTGATAAGAGACCTTGGGACACAGGTGGACAGTAGTCTCTCCTTTGATAATCACATTGCCACAGTAGTCAGGAAATCCTTCTATGTGGCACACCTCATCACAAAAGGTTTCTCATCCAGAAAAAAAGAGGTCATTGTTCCCCTCTACTCATCACTCATTAGGCCCATTATAGAGTACAACGCCCCTTTTGGTATGTACCTCACAAGACATCTACAACAACTGGAAAGGCCGCAGAAATACCTCACAGTGGATTACCGGCCTCAAACAGATGCCCTACGCAGACCGCCTCAAAAAACTCCAGCTTTACTCCGTTGCATATCGCCTACTCACAGGTGATCTCTGCCTAACATACAAAGCTGTGTCAAACCTAGAGCTGTTGGACATGCTCCACTTAAAGAAATCTCAATCCCTCCGAGCTACACGCTCTAGGGACCTAAACCTTGTCACCACAATAAACAGAACATGCCGGAGGGATAGATTCCTGTCCCAGAGACTTCCCATACTCTGGAATAAACTACATATCTATATCAAACAAAGCTCCTCATTAGCACTCTTCAGGAAAAATCTTGATGATTGGATGGGAAACAAGAAATTCACCCCGGGGAATCACCTCTGTGGCTCTGCTCGACAGTGGCACAGGAAAATAATTTTCTTGGATGGCAAAAGCCAGGGTACCTTTTTGGCTGGGCTTGTATAGGCCCCAGGGCCGATAGCCTAGTGCCTACCTATGAACCTCTAATTTCTTATTTCCATAAGTCAGGCACGTATGCCTCCCTAAAAGTCTTTGGAAGTAAAAACACTAAACTGGCAATCAGCCTGTCTGCAGTCCTAGTCAAAACATAACCATTTAAGCCATATGGACCTGCAGCCAAGTTGCATTTATTATTCAGTATAGCAACTTCTACACAATCTTCTTGCAGACTAGGGCAAATCCCATCAGCCAACAAGGAGGAAAAGTTTGTACATTACCTTTAGATGAATATACAGAATCAGACCATCTGCAAACATATCACCAGCTCATTAAGCTCTGTAATAATCTTCGACTCTTCTTTTAACATTATACTAGATATATATCATCAAGGTCATAGTTCCTCAAATACCTTAATAAACCTTTGCTGTTGTCCTTCAATTTAGAAGCTAGGTTAAGTTCATAAGCAGATCTTACTTCATTGATCAGTCACAGCATGAAGTTATGGGAAAGAGAAGTGGAAGCTAGGTTAAGAAGGGACGTGATGATTAGTGATCAGCAGTATGGTTTCATGCCAGGAAAGAGCACTACAGATGCGATCTTTGCTGTGAGAGTGTTGATGGAGAAGTACAGAGAATGTCGGAAGGAGATGCATTGTGTTTTTGTAGACTTAGAGAAAGCATATAACAGGGTGCCTAGAGAGGAGTTGTGGTATTGTATGAGGAAGTCAGGAGTGTCAGAAAAGTATGTAAGAGTGGTACAGGATATGTACGAGGGTAGTGTGACAGCGGTGAGGTCTGCGGTGGGAGTGACGGATGCGTTTAAGGTGGAGGTGGGGTTACATCAAGGATCAGCTCTGAGCCCTTTCTTATTTGCAATGGTGATGGACAGGTTGACAGGCGAGATCAGACAGGAGTCCCCGTGGACTGTGATGTTTGCAGATGACATTGTGATCTGTAATGAGAGTAGGGAACAGGTGGAGGAGACCCTGGAGAGATGGAGATATGCTCTAGAGAGAAGAGGAATGAAGGTCAGCAGGACTAAGACAGAATATATGTGTATGAATGAGAGGGAGGATAGAGGAATGGTGAGGATGCAAGGAGTAGAGGTGGCGAAGGTGGATGAGTTTAAATGCTTGGGGTCAATAGTTCAGAGTAACGGTGAGTGTGGAAGAGAGTACAGGCAGGATGGAGTGGGTGGAGAAGAGTGTCAGGAGTGATTTGTGACAGACGAATACCTGTAAGAGTGAAAGGGAAGGTCTACAAGAGGGTAGTGAGACCAGCTATGTTATATGGGTTGGAGACAGTGGCATTGACAAAAATGCAGGAGTTTGAGCTGGATGTGGCAGAATTAAAGATGTTAAGATTTGCACTGGGTGTGACTAGGGTGGACAGGATTAGGAATAAGTATATTGGAGTGTTAGCCCAGGTTGGAAGGTTTGGAGACAAAGCCAGAGAGGCACGATTACTTTGGTTTTGACATGTGCTGAGGAGGGATGCTGAGTATATTGGGAAAAAGATGCTAAGGATGAAGCTACCAGGTAACAGGAAAAGAGGAAGGCCTAAGATAAGGTTTATGGATGTGGTGAGAGAGGACATGCAGGTGGTTGGTGTGACAGAGCAAGATGCAGAGGACAGGAAGAAATGGAAACAGGTGATCTGCTGTGGCGACCCCTAACGGGAACAGCCGAAAGAAGATGATGAGATACTACTTCCTAAATGTGCTGTAAATAATTTTGTTACTGTAGGTTGATTTTTTCATAATACCTCCATAAAGTATTCTTTTTTTCTCTCTTTTTTGATAGTTTTATAGTCCAACGTAGTTGACTATCTGTTCTATTTTTAGCCTTAAGTCCAACAGGAACCTAACTTTCTATTAAGTCATATACTAGAATAAAAGCTTTTCCAATTTTCACTTAACTCTTTATTTTCAAAATTGTGATTCCAAGTCCATTGTTTGATTTCAGCATTTATTGAGTCGAAATCTGACTGGTAAAACTTTTTAACCAATTCCCTTTGATTTGTGGACATTAAATTATAAATTGCAACATCGAAATACACACACACACACACACACGATCAGAATTTTTTAGTTGTGGACCAACATTACAATATTCATTTTCAACCTTTTGTTATCCGTACCACAGCCAAGATGTTTTTCCCATATAAGCTCATTCACTATTTGAATATAATTATTAATCACATTATTTGTTGTTCCTAAGTTTATATACTTAATGAATGTAGTAGGGACAGACCAGCCAACACTGGGGGCATTTAGGTTCCCTAAATAATAACTTTATTTTCAAATCTGTTTCTTATTTGTTGTAACAACTTATCTACTTGTGAAGATAGGTAAAGGCTGCTAGCCTAGCCAGATAGAATGTTGTAGATAATTCTGTCATTTGTAAATATTAATGTAAGCCACAGGCTTGTTCTCTTAAATGTGAAAAGACTACATAGGATATTGAACTACAAAAATGTAACAATAGTGCACTCTGCTGTAAGAAAGCTAAGTTGAGCATTTTATGACTGTTTTTGATGTCAAAATTCAGAGTCAACATGTCTAGAGGGAGGCATTCTGCCTATTGTTTTAAGACCAGAGTTAATGGCTAGAATTTGCATGTATAAATGTCCTCTATTGCTCTGGTTTCTGACCAGGTGTAAATAATGTAAATGTAGTTTCTGTTAGCCTGGGAACACCAGGAAAGTGTGAAGAATGATGTCATGTGAAGCACTTCTGTGTTATCAATTTAAAGAGAGGGAATCAGAGAGTTCAGAGCATTTGTCTTGAGAACATTCCAAATCACTAGCACTGCTTTGCTCTATATGTAAGTTATTTAGATCTGTGTTTTCTCTTGGCTATATCTAGGAAATTGGAATATTAGACTAGTTTGTTTTTCTGTGATGTCAGAACTTTTCTATGGTATTATTTTAAGTATTTCTCTGTGATCTCTAAACTCTTGACTAGCGCTGTGTAGTAAGAAGTACTGTCTTGTGTTTTTATTATTTATTATTAAATATTTTTAAACCTTTCAACTGTGGCTGTTTTGTGTAGAGATAATTTGAGCTCTAAGAGTACATTACATGTATATAGTGATACTGTACCAAGTCACTCCAAATAAGTCTTAACTGATTGGTTGCACTTACCATTTGGATAATAATATTGCACAGTATAAATGTACACCCTTTCATAAGGGCCTTTGAGTTTCTGATAAATATTATCTGGGTGGTGGCAGTGATTTCTACTGTATAGTCTGGGTAAAAGGGGCACAGCTGGAGAACCTGTGCCATCCTTCCCCAGGAGTGTCTGTGTGGTTGTATAAACTATTATCTCAAAGTATGTGTGTGTCAGCTATTTGGGCAGAGACACGAACCACTGGTTGGACAGAGAAGGGTGCTGGA
Source organism: Protopterus annectens (assembly GCF_019279795.1). NCBI lineage: Eukaryota > Metazoa > Chordata > Ceratodontiformes > Protopteridae > Protopterus > Protopterus annectens. The sequence goes on from NC_056727.1 coordinate 692,506,134, forward strand.
GGTTTTAGCTTGCCCACTAGGCTGAGATCTAAACCCTGTAGCTATGCCAGTGGGGAGTCTTATTGCGGACCTAGAGAGAAAGGGAGAACCCAGCCCCAGACTGACTGTGATCTCTGTGTGCTCTTAAGGGAAATTGTACTTTACTGTGTGTGTATTTCTTATCCTTTCCATATATGGACGCCCCTCACTGATATTAGTGGTGAGGATTGAGGCTCCTTGATTGCTGGGCCAGTGCACGCGCATCCCACTACTACTTAAGTTAGGAGAGAGATAAAAAATATTTACATAACAAGTCCTATCCCGAACATCAAATTTCACTGTAAAGTTTCAGCACTAAAAATTAAAACTGGTTCATATTCTTAGATGGATATCCCTCTTTCCCCTACAGTCAAATTTAAAAGTATGATGTCCTGTGAATCCTGGTGTAGTTGATGGCTTCTTATTCATGCTAAACTATGTCTCATTTAAAACTGATAGATTTATTTGATGATAATTAGTTACGCAAGTCTAATTATACAAATTTATTATTTAAACTGTGAGCATTTGTATATATCTCAGGTTTGCACTAGTAAAACATGAGGAATTTATTAAATGTACTCAAAAAATAATTTAAATGGGTTCTCTTAACTCTGTTACCTAGATAGCTTATCTTTACCAAAAGCATGCCATTTGTTGTCAAATGTTTCCCAAATTAGAGCTACATGTATAGAGTTTTTAAGAGGCTTGTATCTTATAAAGGACCTTGCCTGGAGCCTAATAACTTCTTGAAAGTGAGGTGCTGGGAAGGATATCACTAAATATTAACTGAAACCCATAGGTTTTACTCAAAATTATATAATCTTTCACAACTGTTTAAAACCAAAAAAAATGTTCTTTGTAATATCATTGCACCTTCATACCACATTAGCAAAATTGTATCTTATTCCATTGTTAAATATTTTTTGAATGCCATCTGTTATGTCAACCGTCTTACTTCCTCACAAGGATGAGACTATACCTAAATCTCTGTTAGCTCTAGGCAGAATGTTTAAGCGTCTCAACAAAGAATACCCAATAACTAAAATAATTTTCATATATTATGTACATGCTGTAGCGAACAGATATTTTGATTATTAACAAGATACACTTCACTATCATATAATGTAGTTCCACCAGTAACTCTTGTGGTGTCATTAAGACTTTCTTATTTCTACATTGTTTTTTAACTCCATTTTCATTTTATCTACCTCTCTAGCTATTACTTATGAAGTAATATATATCTTCTCTAATAACTCTGGAATCATATCCACTATCCATCCCTTAAATTCTTCTTTTTTTAACCAGTAGGTAGGAATGAGACAGTGTCTTGTTTTTACACCATTGCTTTGCATCTTTATCTTAGTTTTTATTGGTGCCTATTCTGTTATAGTTACTTGGTGGGTTTCAGAACTTTCAATTCAATATAGCTGGTTCTGTGTAGTATAATTTTATCTAGTCTAGTCCAGTTATTGCATCTTGGGGAATGGGATGTAAATTCTGTCACTAAATTCACGTCTTCCACACCAAATACACACAGGAAATAGTTGGAAATTATTAGCTGAGTAGGAAATAGAGGTTACATCTGATAAAGGGAAAACACATAGAGTTTATAGTGGTTAACATACATGGTTGAGACAAGATATCATCCTTACTTTAATTCTTCCCAGTAGGTGAGAGACATACAAAATGCAAACAGTTAGAGGATCCGAGTTTCATTTCTGTAATAAGATTATCATTTATAGTTGATGTTTGAGTGGGGGTTAGTCAGGGTTTGTACAGTGGCAAAGCCAATGTATTTTTAAGTGTTTCTTAAGGGATATCTTGAATTGGGATAAGGAGGGAACTGTAGTAAGTTCTGCAAGACTTAAGTTCCAGATTTTACCAGCAGAGTATCTACCATGTTTTGTAATGTTTTAGGGAGATATAGAAGGTAAAATATCACCAGTATTGCAAATCAGATTGCCTTCTCCACAGGTAAATAATAATCCTTGCCTAAGTTCCGTAATAGTGGTTTTAGTTGAATATAAATACATGCCAGCCTAATCTTCCTTCCCTGATTACCCCTTAACTACCTCAAATCTACCATTATTGTATTTTCCCTCTTATATCACTGTTGAAGCCCTTTTCATTCCCTTATACTCTGCTGAATGTCCTAAAATCATTTTGTTGTCGTTCGCATGCTCATTTCTATATGTGTGGCTCTTGAAGCACTGCCAATTGCACCCTGCACATCTTATAATTCAGTACTCCGTTTTTCCCATCTGCAAAGTCATTTACATTTCATGTTAATATTGTCAAAGCAGACATTCTGATAAAATGCTATTGTTCGGAGACATTATACACTTTAGTTCTTCTGAATGTTTATTTCCAGCTTGCATGCGCCCATTAATGTTTTGCATGGTGATGTATGCAGTTACTCATTCTCATATTTATCTGAACCCTTGTCACATTTTCCCATGCTTTTCTCTTCAGTAAAAACATTCAAGACCCCCCCCAAAAAAAAAGCTGAATACATTTTCAAAATCTCCAACCTCTGTTAACTATCAGCAGACACACAATATTGTATACATTTAACAAAAAGTTGCCCTTCCCAACAGGAACCGTTGCTGTCGCAAATCACCCACAGATATTACATATTCTAAAGTATGGTTAACCTTACTAATGTATATTTAAGAGCCAGTGGTCTCACTTACACAGACCGTTTACTGTAGTTATTTCTGTACTCCTCCCACATGTGGAAAACAGATTGCTTATTTTCAGTAAACTTTAACTTTTTAGCCTGAAGAAAAAAAAATGCACTGACTACACTTACATTAATAGTAAGCTATTTTATGTAATGTATTAAAGAAAGTACTAAGGCTGATAGGGAGTCAACTACTTTTATAACTATACTTTTGTAAGTATTCAATTCCCCACACCTTTAATATTTATTCTTTTACTGCAGTGCTAAAGTTCCCTTTCAAAAGTTTATTGTATTATAATTTGTACATTTTACTCAGAACATACTGTTTATAGTTTTCATGACTGATTGCTTGCACTCCAACTTAAAGCATTTGCTAATCGGGGAGAAGCAGCTAGAAACTTTGTGGATACATGAAAGATCCCATATAAGTTTTACTGAGAGCACGCTTATCAAGATCTTTCATGATTGAGTGCTTGTACCTGTTTGTTCATTTTGTCCAACTAAAAGCAGATGCTTATGGGGAAATTGTTAATAACTTTGCAAATGCATTTGTTCTTTGTTTTTCAAGCCAATTTGCTTAAAAAATATAGCTCTAGCTTAAGTAAGAATATTAATTTTAATATCTACTTCTGTAAAAATTGAGACTTTTTTTAATTCTACTTGTAATATGAACAATTACACTTTTGTATCCCTTTGCAGCTCAAGATCATGACATTATATTAACTTTAAAGTTCTTCTTTTCAGACTTTTATTGTTACAGTGCAAAGTCTCGATACATTGAAATTAAGAAAAAAGTATTTTCTTGCTTTAATATTACTAGCATATACAACAGTCACTGGTAACATTCTCTCCACCTCATATTTAAAATACCTCTGACCTCATGATATACAGAACTGCTTTACAGTGTTGCATGCAATTTGCAGCATGAAATGTTTATACAAATAATAAAAACAATACTTTTTTTTAGCTTTCATTGTTTCGGTGTCCTAAACATTAATAACATAAAAGGGAGGCTTATGCTTTATAATTTCCCCACCAGTTTAACACAGTCAACAAGTTTCCATTCTTGTTTCAGCCACTTCTTGCAGAACCACAGTTGAAGTATCTCAGCATCACCTAATGGGGCTGATATTTATACAGTTTTCCCATGTATTCCCTAATTTCACATTGTTGTTGGTCTTTTTTCAGATCATCTTGACCTTCAAACACTGATCCCTGGTTCAGGTCCAGTGTCCGGATTCTCCTGCTTAGCTCCTGGACATTTTTTTTTTTGTTGTTATTCAAACATTTTCCTTTGGAACAGTGGAGGTTTCACTGGCAAAACCTCTCTATAGGCTTTGTCATTGTCAGAAGATTTAGAAGTCGAGTCCCCTTCAGCTTGCTGACTCACTGTTTGTTTGCTAAACTTTATTTCCTCCTTATACTGTTCTGCATCCAAAAATATCTTTGACCTTCCATGGAAAGATGAAGACAGTTGGATAAAGAAATTTAAAATCTCACACCTGCCTCTTGAAATCCCCTGATTGCTGGGATAAACTTGCATCCTGATTTGCCTGGTGTACATTGAGTAATTATTTTTAATTAACACTCATGTCCTGAATTTTTAATATGTTTCCTTTGTGCTACAGTTTCATTTGGAGTCACTCTTTCTACTAGTATGATAGCATCTGTAGTAAAATAGGCTTTGGTTGCTTTTTCATGCCAGATTTGGAGTATACACATAACCTGTTTTCTCAATGTGTCTTGTTGTGGAACACCTGAACAGTTGCTCATTTGTGCATTCATAAAATTAATGCTGTGCCTTCCTTCAGTTTCTGTGGTTTAACAGAAAATCTGATGTTTTGTTTGCAATGCTCTGCCTTCTCCATCTTCTATTTTTTTTTAAATAGTCCTTCAGAAGCCTTGTGGTCAGCCTTCTTTCCTACATTTCATCCTCTGATTTCTGCAGTATTATCATCTCATTTGAATAGCTGTTTAAAACTTCTGATGTAATGTTGTTCTATCTTGCATTCATGTTTATTAGGTTGGAGTTTGGATCCGATCTTGGATCCGTCTCTGCCTTTATTTTCAAGCTTAAGGTCCTCTGCCAGCTCGTGGCTAACTCCTTATCCAAGTATGTGCTGGAACTGTCTCCAGATCTCGTTTGCCGCTAAACAGATCAATGTTCATCTGCTAGTTCTGGCTAAGTAGTTATTTTTGGTTAACTTTTGGTCTATAATTCTAAGAATTTTTATATAACTGGATATTTTCACTGTTATTTGTACTGTTGTGTGTATACTCGTAAATTGATAATTTCCGTATTTGAGATTTGTTTTCTGACTTTGTTAGTCATGTATTTGCTAGGCCTTGTATTTTCCCTTCCCAGCTTACATTTATTTCTAGTGGCCCTTTTAGTGGAATAGTTCGTTTAAATTGGAGAACTGTTCAGAAGCCCGTTTTAGTTAGAGGGCTTTAACCCTACTGTTCTTGTCTTTCCTTCCAGTTTACTAGGCAGTTGATGTTGTAGTGTTGCAGTTTGTTTAACTCAGGGGATTGTAACAGGGCCCGTTTAAGTTGGAGGGCTTAGGCTTTGTTGTTTCCTGTGTGTTCTGTCTCCTCAGTAGCTTGACCCATTTAAGTTAGAGGGTCCAGCCTGTTAAAAAAAAAAAAAAACTTGTAATTTTTGCTGCTGTTCTTTATCTTAAAAATGTCCAGCAATGAATCAAAGCCAATGGGTTTTGAAAAGTGTAGTAAAAAGATGTCCCTTAGCAATAAACACACCTTTTGTGTTTATTGTCTTGGGGCCATTCAACTGTAGGAGTTGTGTTCCATTTGTCATTCATTTAACCGTAGAGCCCTCCTGGAGAAAAAAAAATAAGTTGATTCTAAAAGGTGGTCTTAAAACCCCCTTCTGAGAGGCACTGGAAGAAGGTCCGGGTTCATCTGGAGCGGATAAGTCTCCTTCTGTTAAATCTGACAAATTGGATAAATCTGGAAAAAGACCTTCCTCTTCTACATCATTGGATCTGGCATACAAAATACCTAGACTGTTCTCCTCAGATCCGAAGGCTACTGGATCGATCAGACAGATCTCCATCGGCTCCAACACCTTCCTGCTCGGTGCCAATGGAATTTGAACTTAGAAGAAGGTCTCCCCTATTTTGAGATCTCCCATTCTTCAAGAGTTTTAATCTGTCCCACTTCCTCGACCTGGTCTTCTAGGAACCTTTCTGATGATGATGTGGATCGGGTGGTTTAGAAGTTCTTACAGACACTGGCGCTAGCTAAATTAGTGTTGGATCTGACTCCCAGGGCTTCGGATCCTACAAGATCCACCAACTCTGCTCCAAGTCCTCCTCCGATCCAGCCTCTGGCTTCAGAGTCGGAAAGTCTTGAGTCTGTATTAGTGGAACTGTCGGATCTGAGTCCTACCATGGGTTTCACAGATCCATCCTTGGCTCAGACATCCTCTGCTCCATTGGAGCTGGAGGAGTGTAGGAGGTGACACACTCTGGTTGGGGGGGGGGTCAGATCTGACGGCTGTCAGATCTGACTTTGCCTCTTGGGGCCTCGGCTTGGGTGAGTTTGGCTCCTACCTCAGCCTCGGGTACTTTGTCTTAGGTTCTTGGGGGGGGTGATCTTTCGGCTTCTTCCAATCCAGGGATATCCTCGGATTAGGGACGGGGGGTTTGAGGTAATGAGGAGGGTGCTGTCTTCACAGACAGATCCACAGTCCTCTCTGGATATTCTTCCCTCCAAAGCTTTGGTGCCTGCCTCTTTACCCCTACATTCACAGGAGCACAGAGACCCTAGGCTTCAGGATGAACCACAGGGTACCCCTCACTGTTCCGAAACCTCCCCAGAGTATCCTTCTGAGGTCATTTAGAAGAGACTGTGCAAAAGGAAGTACTTAGACTCCCCAGAGGAGTCCATCACTTCCGATATGGACCTCGATGAGGCAGAAGGGTCCCCACAGTCACCTCCTGATGATGTCTCCTTTGGAGACATCTGGAAATGCTAAAGTAGAGAGGTGGCTGGAAGTCCTCTTACACTTTGGCAGAGGAGTCCATATACCTAAAGGCCTATGGGTCTCACCTTCCACCTCTTGGGTGTCTCCGCCTTTCGATGAGCTTCTCAAGCTGGTTTCTCGAAAGGCGTGGGAGTCCCCAGATTCCCTGCAGTCTATTCCTTGGAGGCCAAACAAATTTATTACAGTCCCCCTCTGACAAATCCTTTTTAACAAAAGGGGTCCCAGTCAATGCCATGTTCGTGGCAATGGCCACTAAGAAGGAACTCTGAGACATCTTTTTCTGTCCACCCTCCAAACAAGCAATCCAGGAATATGGACAGGTAGGAAAATGTATCTTTTCCCTCAACGACTTTTTCTCTCAGATCGCTGAACTATGTTATCCATTTTACGAAACTACAGAGGGATCTCCTGAAAGGGCTAGTAGATACTCTCTAAGGTTCAGTAGCTGATGGGATTGCAGACAAAGTATCCTCTCAGCATACTACCTTAAACTCAGTTGTTAACGCATCCATGAAGCTCATATCCTATGTAGCTGATGGAGTGAGTAGAGCAGCAGGTTCTAGAATTTCCCTAAGAAGACATTCTTGGATGCACTTATGTGACTTCATGGAACCCTTTAAGTCTAACTGTGTAAATGCCCCATTTGACAGTTCATCCTTGTCCAGGTCTAAATGACACACTTACCAGCTGCGAACAGGAAGGAAAGACTCTGTCGGCTGTAGGAGTCTGTTTTTCCATGCCAACTAGACCTTATCCCAAAGGTCAGAGAGTTAGCGGTAAGGTGGGGTTCTGAAAATCACAGAGATCTTTTCAGGACATGGAGAAACTTCCCCCAGTGGCAGAGGTGGAAGTAATAATAGAAGGCGCCAACCTTGTGGCAGAAAGGGTCCACAAAATCTGAGCGACAGAGAATCCTTCTTTAGTAGGCCCTTTCAGCACTCCTGAAAGGAGGTCCAACTGTCCAGCTGTGGAGGCAGTCGGGGGTTGCTTATCTTTGTACCCAGAAGCCTGGCGACAACTAACAAAAGACAAATGGGTACAGTGCATCATATCCAGAGGTTACATCATCCATTTTTCCCTTCTTGCCCCAAAGATGAAGTAAGTTCAGGACGTTCCACCCAGTCAAAAGGAATAAGCAATGTTAGAAATTCAAAAGTTGCTAGACAAAAGAATCATCCGAGAAATCACCGCAGACCAAGTAGGATCTGGAACTTACTCAAGATTCTTTTTAGTGCCAAAGAAAACAGGAGACTGGAGACCAATTCTGGATCTCAGCATTCTAAACATGTCAGTAAAGAAGAACAAGTTCTGGATGATGACACTGCAGTCGATACTCCCATTCCTGGGAAAAGACTATTGGATGTGCTCTCTAGAGCTCCAAGATGCGTACTACCACATAAAAATGGAAAGGCGATCCAAGAGACACTTGCGCTTTTGCTGGGAGCCAATCACTACCAGTTTTGAGTTCTGCCCTTTGGCCTCACAACAGCCCACAGAGTGTTCACCAATTGTATGGCAGTAGTAGCAGCTCACTTGAGATGTCTTGGATTCCGGGTGTTTCCATACTTAGACGACTGGCTTTTAACCTCCATGACCAGGCATCTGCTAATCAAGGCCAGAAATACAACCTTGCAACTCTGCTCCTGCCTTAGTGCATTCTCAGCATGTGGTTTTCATAGGGGCAGAATTAGACTCGACACAAATGACGGAACCTCTGCCAGAAAGGGTCCAATCTCTTAGGTACCAGGTGAGATATCTGTTGAGAAGAAAGAACGCCCCAGGAAAGATAGTCCTCAAAACTCTTCGAATCATGGCAGCAGCGATAGTTTTGGTCCCCATGGCATGTCTACATATGAGGATTCTTCATTGGTTGCTATCCATTCAGTGGTCAATGCATGAGCTAACGATGTCTCACAAAATAGTCTTAACAGAAACTTGCAAGAAGGATCTTCGATGGTGGTCACACTCCACTCAAGTGACTTAAGGTCGACAGTTCACTCCCAACCAGTGGCCACGGTGACCATGGACGCCTCTCAGGATGGGGGGCATTATCTGGGAAGGACAGTCAAAGGCACCTGACAGAATCACGAGGCTCACTTGCACATCAGTGTCCTAGAGATGAGAGTGGTGCTTTTAGCATTGCAAGCGTTCAAGGACTCTTTCCCCTGGGAACCATCGCAATCCAGACCGACAGCATGTCAGTTGTATGTTATATAAACAAACAAGGACTAAGCAGATCTTGCCCCCTTTGTCAAGAGGCCCTTGAGAGTATTGCAGTGGGCAATCTCCTCCTAACGTTTTCTGATAGCAATGCACATCCCGGAGAAATCCAAGGTGATAGCGGACAGACTCAGCAGAGTGATTCTGATGCCTCACAAGTGGTCCCTGAAACAGGAAATAGTGGGAAAAAATTTCCAAAAATGGAGCCAGCCCTGCTGTGACCTCTTTGCAACATCATGAATGCCAAATGCAGCAGCTAGTTTGCCCTCATCCCCCCTCTGGGGGAGTCACCAAGAGATGCACTTGTACACAATTGGCCCCCCAGGTCCTCCTCTATGCCTCCCCCCTTTTTCCACTAATTTCCAAAGTCCTTCATAAAGCCAGTTGTTTGGGAAGGGACTTGATACTCATCGTTCCGTACTGGCCACTCCGGATCTGGTTCCCCTTCCTGTGGCCTCATCTTCAGGAGGAGCCATGGATTCTGGACCCAGTTCCAGACCTTCTGACTCATGCATCAGGAACGCTCCACCCATCCCTTCAGACCCTCAAACTGACAGCGTGGCTGCTCCAATTCCGACAGCCAGGTTTCCAACCCTCTCCTCTCGAGTTAAACACATTCTAATTTCTTTTCATAAAGCTTCAATGAGGAAGATTTATAAAAGCAAATGGAAAGCATCTGTTTATGGGCTACCTATAACCATATTGTTCCTTTTTCTGCTCCTATTAGTTTCATCCTGGATTTCTTAGCAAAGCTTTTCAACGAAGGTGCAGCTGCAGCTACTATTAGGGTTCAGCAAGCAGCAATCTTGAACTTTCATTTGGGAGACACTGGCTCTAATATATCTCATAAGCTGTGTAAGGCCTTTCTCAAAGGTGCTATGTTATTAAGACTGCCTTGTCAGAGACCCTCCAGTGCCTTGGGACATTTTTCTTCCCTTTGAACCAGCATCATCTTGTGAATTAAAGTTTTTGACTTGGAAAACCATTTTCTTGGTAGCAATCACCTCTGCCAGAAGGGTATCAGAGTTACAAACATTGTCCATAAAGCCCCCATATCTGCTTTTCCGTAGAGACATGGTGTCTTTGCAAACAAACTCCTCCTTTTTAATTAAGGTAGTTTCAGAGACAAATTTGAACTGAAGTATTGAGTTACCTGTTTTCTTCCCAAATTTTGAAAACAAAGGAGAGTACATGTTACATCAGCTGGATGTACATAGGCAGTTATGCTTTTACCTACATAGAACTGCAGAATTCCAAAACTCTGATCAGTTATTTGTTTCTTTTTCAGATTCTAAGAAAGGATCCTCTGTCTCTAACGTTACACTATCTAAGTGGCTATCAGATTGTATAATTTTTATTTACAAGTCTCAAAGTAAAGAACTTCCTAAAAAGTTAAAGCCCATTCTACAAGAGCCATTGCTACTTCTTCAGCCTTTCTGGCTAAGATACCAATTGGCACTATTTGTGCTGCAGCAACTTGGTTTAAACCGCATACTTTTATCACTCATTACAAAGTTGATTTGGGCTCCAGGAATAGAGCCTCCTTTGGGTCCATGGTTCTGAGGAATATTCTCCTCTGAGCCACCCAAGAAGCAATGTGCTAGTGACACTGTCCCAATCTAGTAAGAATGAAGGCGATTCTGGTGAGTACAAAACTTCTTTTTTTTCCCAGCCTTTTTTTCATTTTATTTATTTATTTTATTTGAGATTTGTTTACCGGGGTTGTCTGACTGGGTCTGCAGAACCCATTTTCAACAGAGGCCTGGGGAGAAAAGCTCTACATACAGTACGATACAAATACAGTATAATCCAATACAATAAAGATTACATTATAAGTACTATATAAAAAAATAAGTTGAAAGAACAAACTGCTACAAGATGTTGTAATATATTACTACACATCTAGACAATTCTATACAGCTAAAACATTGCAGACGGTAATATACTCTCATCATACATGACGTAGATAGTGTCAAAAAAAAAGTATATAGGTAGTGCAGTGTGTGACATTGACTGTTACAGTACATGCAAAATAGAATGTTAATTTCAGGTGGGAAAATAGCAGCCAGAAAGTTAGTGATGCAGACATATAGTGAGAGAGAGTTAAGAAGAATAGAGGCAAGAACGCCTGAGCAGTAGCTTAAAGATATGGTATAGAGGCAGAGAAGGAGTTAGAAGAGCTTTAGGATCTTGCAGTCTGTGAGGGATTGAAATGTGACAGAAGAGGAAGACCTGAGCATTAAGCAGGCTTTATGCAGGAGTAGAGCCATGTATTTTTTAGATGATTTTTTAAAGAGGCTTTGAAATGGGGTAGGCAAGGGATAGATCTGGTAGCTAGAGGTAGTGAATTCCAGTGTATAGAGACAGAGTATGAATAGAGTGACCATGTTTTCTTTTGGGTTTTGAGACAGCTTAGAGAATTTTTGTCTTTTGATCATAGGAATCGATTTGGTGTGTAAGGTGCGACAAGACTGGCTAGTGCAGGGCATACAGTAGGCTTGAAAATAAGGTTGTGCAAGGTGGATAGCTGAATAAAGGCAAGTTGGTTGGGTAGTTCATGCCAGTTTAATTCTAGGAGTGGTTTACAGTGGTGTGTGTGATATTTATAGTTTGTGTTAAACCTTCCAACCTTGTTGTAGCACTGTTCTAACTTGCTTAGGGTAGAATTTCGTAAGTTTGTTAAGATAGGGGCACCATAAAGAAGGGAGGGAAGTAAAAATGTTTTTGCAAGGGTAGTTTTGGTTGCTGCAGTAAAGAAATGTTTGTTTCTATACAAGAGTCCCAGTTTTTGATGAGTTTTCGTGCTGTTCGCGCCTTTAACTTTGTGGCTTAATAATCAGTATGTCGTTGGGTTACTTTTTAGTAATCTTAACATAGGGATGGGGCTGAAATTAAGCATGTAGGTATTAAATGTTTAAATATACTTGCCTGAAACCGACTGAGAATTAGGATCATTCCTTCTAATTCGGTGATTTCAGAAAGGAACGTGTAAAACTGTTGTGTTTCTTCAGTTTCGGGTGTGGCCTGGTGGGCTCAGGTGTGGTTGATTAAAATGTCACGACTTTGAAGGTCAGGGTATCTTTAAAGAGCTGTGATGGACGAAAGGGGCGCTTCTTCAATTTGAACGCAGGTTTCAACTACTTGTCGAAGATTTTACATCTTAAACGCCATTGTTAATAGGACATTGTTTACGCACAAATTAGTTGATATTAAAAACCACTGTTGCGTCTCCTTAAGGACTAATAAGAGTGACAGGATGGCAACCTTTAAGGACCATCCTCCGTACCAAGTGTGGCGTCATCTGTACATGTTACTGAAGTGAAGACTTACTATAGTGTCAAGAAAGAAATACTGAACAGGCAGTTACGTGATTTGTGTTGTCAAGCAGTCTGCTTAGAAGTTGATGACGCAAGGCTTCTTGGATGGTATATTAAGTTATCTTCTGAAGACAGGCAAATAATAAAAGCTGAGGGAAGTCTGACTGATTACCTGAAAAAGAACCCCTATTTGGAAGTCATTAATAACTTTGTGCATTTAAAAGCTCCAAGGAAGACTGGCTGGTTGTCTGCAGGGGAAACAGTAGTTGAAATGCCATATTTAAACAACTGCTCCCCCAGGTGTTTATTTTCCCCTTCTCCACTGCCAAACAGAATATCCTTCCCATCAAAAGAGAAGGCAGCGGCGGGCAGTCTGCTCGATATCATTTAAGCTTACTGCGACCTTATTCTCCCCAAAGAGACTCAGTGTATGTTATCTGTTTTACATGTTTTACTAGTATTCTACTTTACTTGAGCTTCACCCTACCTGGCACACATGAGAGCAGCCTACCTCTGGTCACTGCACAGCCCCCTCCCAACTCCATCCTGGTTTAATAATAATTCACATAATAATCCACCTCCATCCTATCTCCATATCCTGTACCTCTTAGTAGTACCTCTTCTCTTCTAGTGTACCACCCTCTTAAAAATAAGCCTTGCAACTAACCTCCCTCTTTTTCCCCTCGAACCAACTCTACCCAGACAGTGTCCCTGCCCTCACCAAGCATAGCGGTACATTCCATCCCCTTTCTCTCTTTTCTTTTTAACCACTGCCCTTACCAAGAATAACCATAATTTCATCCCACCACCTAGATACACTTGTTCTAGACAGTGACCACCCACTATGTAAGACTGCTGTAATTTTACCTCTCCACTCTGTCTACTTTGTAATCTCACACAGTCTTACTCTTTTTCTCACTTTTTTAGAACAGAGTAGCTTTTCCTTCCCCAACAAATCTTAAGAAGCTAAGCTTCTAAAGGGTATAACCCTCTTACCTGCACCCCCTGTTGTAGCTCTCCTTCTAGCAGATCACTGATTGTTTCTGGCCATTCCCGCCTTCTTTGCTCTACATTCTTATACCCTATACCCCCCCTTAGATCCCTTAGATCTTCTCAACAAAACCCGATCACAGTACAAAAACCTAAGCGCCCAGTTGGCCAAATGCTTTTATCCTTCACCCTTGATAAAAAATGGAATGCCCTACCTCACCTCTCTAAGATCCTGCAACAACCTGGACAACTTCAAAGCCCTACCCCCAGTCTATTACCCACCTCTATCTAAATAGAATTTGCAGCTGCACTCTTCACCCTACTCCATTCAAACCATCCTCCTCCTTCTCTCCTGGCTAACCTCCATTCTCAACTAAACTCTTTTTTAGCCTCTCCTAGAATACTAGCTGGGTCAGCTACTTATATCTTCCTACTTTCATAATCCCTGAATACTTTATTTTTTTTCTTTTTCTGCTGAAACATTTGAAACTGTTAATAACTTCTATTTTTTGCCATCTGACATCAGTGTTGTATTCTGTTTGTAACTTCCTGTTTAATTATTGTAATATTTTTGTCTGAACTCTTTTTGTAATAAATACTGTTGTTTTTGTGGAGCTTTTCTCCCCGGGCCTCCACTGAAAATGGGCCCCAAAGCCCAGTGGACCTCCCCGGTAATCAAACTGAAATAAAATAAATAAAATAATAATTTTGCTGTATATGGGGGTCAAATGAAAGTTTGTCAGTGATAACACCTAGAAGTTTGGTTTCTTGTACTATTTCTATGGCAGTGCTGTCAGATGCAAGGATGTTGAAAATATCAGTGACGGGAGGTGTTTTTGGGATGAAAGAGTACTAGTTTTGTCTTTGGATTAAGAAAGAGTTGGACATTTCTTAGCCAGGATTCAACTGCTGTAAAGGACTGTTGAGTTTTTGAGAGTAGTTCTGGTAGTGATTGAGCAGTACAGATTATGGTGGAGTCATCAGCATATTGAATGAGGGTCCCAGGGTGAGAGGCAGTGTGAAGGTTGTTTGTGAAAATGTTGAAGAGTAGGGGTCCTAGGATGGAGCCTTGGGAGACTCCACCTGAGTTGTGGAGAAAGGGTAAGAGTTTGGTGGACCATTTCACTGCTTGTTTATGATCCTTGAGGTAGCTCTGAAACCATTTTACTGTGTTATGTGCGAAGCCTAAGTTAGATAGTGTGTTCAGAAGTAAGGGTTGCGACAATGTGGCAAAGGCCTTGGAGAGATCAAGGAATACTGAGGCTGTATATCATCCTGCATCTCTGGCCTTGTTCACGGTCTCTGTAAAAGATAATAGGGCTGTAGCTGTGCTGTGGCTAGGTCGGAAGCCATGTTGGGTTTTGGTTAAAAGATTATTTTGCAATAGATATTGCATTACCTGCTGATGGATACCTCTCTCGAGAATTTTGGATATGGGTGACAAGACGGATATAGGATGGAAATTGGATGGATCAAAAGAGTTTCCTCCTTTGTGGATGGGGATGATGTGAGATTGTTTCCATATGGTAGGTACTTCTGATTTGGATATAGACCTATTTATAAGGATACTGATTAGGTAGGCGACTGAGTTAGCAGCCAGTTTGCGGTAGTATGGGGGGAGATTGTCAGCTGAAGTAGAGTAGGGTTTTAGTTTTTGTAGCAGTTTCGTAATGGCGTCAGGGGGTATGGGCTGAAATGAGAAATGGGTTTGTATGACATTTTGTTGAGTAAGAGGTTAGTAAAGACAGGGTAAGAAGTAGTTGATGGCCTGGGGTCGGTGTCTGAATAGGTTGAAGGGTGGGTGAGGTCCACCATTAGGGGTGTTAGTAGGTCTGAAATTGATTTTATGAAGTGTTTGTTAAAGTTTTCGGCTATTTGTGATGGAGGGGTATCAGGTGGTAAGGTGCGCTCTACATTTCTTAGAGTAGAGAAGATATGGAGTGCCAGAATTTACTGGGGTTGATTTTATGCTGGAGTTGAAGCTGGTAATAATATGACTTCTTATCTCTGTTGATTAGATGTTCTTCGTGTTTCACTGTTGCAGTCATTACATTTGGGTAATCTGCTGGCAGGTTGCCCTCAGTCGGCCTGAATTCCAAAGTCTTGGGTCCTGCATCAGTTGCTGTCTTCTCTTCCATGATGTCAGGTCGTCAGGGGTATAAAACATGCAGGCGATGCCATTTTCTTTAGTCTTTCTTGCTGCGCGGTGCCCGAAACAGAAGCATTTCACAAGTGCCGGTCGGCCGACTACTGAAATATTCGCGTTTGAGTTTCAGAACTGAAGTCTTCAATAAAGCTAAATACCCCGTTGGGGAAACTTTTTTCTTGCTTTTTACCAATGTCAGAAAATTACTTGTGGGAAGCAAATACCTCATAAGGATTTCCATTCATACTGTATTCCTTGCCTAGGCTCTGATCACAATGTGCCTGGCTGTCGGTTTTGTGCTAGATTTAACCAACGCTCTATTAAGCGTCGGTATATTTTTGCATCTAAGTATTTTCGAAACAGATTTAACTACCCAGAGATGTCGTCGGATAGCAATCCGACTACCTGAGTACATAAAAAACACAAAGAAAAGGGCAGAGAAAGGCAGTCGAGATCCAAAACCGATGACGAAGCTTTTAAGCCAGTCGCCGGTTTGCCGGTACTCAGTGAGGCGCTTTCGCAGCCCCTGATACCCGCTACCTTCGGGTCGCAGGCCTCTACCGACACACATGTGGAGTCCGGCATGCCGCAAGATACTCAAAGTATTGGACCGACGGATGTATCTCCCTCGGATGTGTCCGAAGCCACTGAGCAGGCACCGGCTTCTGAGGGTGTATTCAGACCTCAACATTTTTAGATCAAACCGACGAAAGCTGCAAAACCAAAGGCAAAGACACCTTCTAAAACTTAAAAAAACGATGCCTGCGCCACGTGCACAGGCCTCTAAGCCTAAAAAACAGATGATCAAAATGGCTGAAGACCTTATTGCCTTGATCAGGGGTACCCATCCCACTCCAGATAAGAGGCCTAGGCAAAACACTTATGAATCTTCAGATGAGTTTTCTATTTCTTCTGATTCCTCTTCTGATCAGGAATTATCTTTACGTCCCTATGAGGATTCTGATGCTGAGGAGTCTATTCCATCTGCATCTCCTCCTGAGGCTTATTCATTTGGGGAAACCTTGCATACTTTGAGGGAGCATTTTCACTTGGAGAGTCAAGACTTCTCAGAATCAAAAAAGAGGCTCAGGGATTTCCTCCTTCTCCCTCAGCACAAGCCTTTAGCCATTCCCCCTGTGTTAGACATTGTGGATGATACGCAGTAAGTGTAATTTTTGCAGTTCTATCGATACTAACTTATACTTTCAGCATCCAGATACTGGTGAGACATGTACCTTTAATGTTAATGCCAAATGTGATACCCAACATGTAGTTTATCTTGCCACATGTCAAATATGTAGAAAATTCTATGTAGGCAAAACTGATAGATTATTTAGAGATAGAATTAGGGAACACTTATATCACATAAGAAAAGGTAGTTTGTTTAATGCCCTTGCTAGACATATTAAAGACACCGGTATGCAACATAAATTTTCTTTCAGGGCTATAGGTAGGATCTTTGAAAGTATAAGAGGAGGAGATATTAAGACACAAACAGAAGGCTTAGAAGCAAGATGGATAATTAGACTAAGGGCAACAAAAGGGCATGGTTTAAATGAATACATTCCATTAAGACCTACCTTAAAAAATAAACCCTTACGCAAATGAAATATAAATTCTTTTAGGATTTTTTTGTTAATGTATTTATTGTTATTTATTATTTTTATATATGTGTTTTATATTATGTCCTTTGTATATATATTATTTTAACTTAATTTGTCTTTAAATTTTTATGCAAGATTACGTGATAATTAGTATAAATAGAAATGTTAGCACCTTATGTCAGTACACCCGAAGAAGCCTAGTTGGTGAAAGCGCTTGTGTTCTATGTCTTTTGGTCAATAAACGTCTTTGAAGCCTGGAGCCTTACCTCTGTTTTACTTCTGCTATCTTGCGTTTAACGTTAAAGCAACTTGTGATGCATGCCATTTAGTGTACCTAGCTGTATGTCAAGTTTGCTTGAGTTTTTATATGGGTAAAACTGACAGAAGGTTATGTGATCGGGTTAGAGAACATATTTATCACATTAATAACTATATGTACAAACGCCTTAGCCAAACATGTTGCCACTCATGGTAGACAGCATATTTTTAGAATTATAGTCATTGAGATAGTAGCTGAAAGTGAACGTGGGGGTGATAGCAAGAATAAAGTGGAGACGTGTGAGTTATAGTGGATAATTAGAATGAGAGAGAATAAAGGTAAAGGTCTAAATGATAAAATTTGTATTAAACCTGTGTTAAAGAATAGGGTCTTTAGGTAATGAAAAATGACATTGTTTTTATATGTTTTATTTGGCATTTTACTTGCCATCTATATTCATAATATTTGTTTTAAATATGTCAGTGAGTTTTTTTTTTTTTAAGAATTCTTATCACATTACTCTGTCAATGGATTGTGATATTTTATTGGTCAAGTCATTGAAATTGGTTTAGTATTGTCAAATGAAGCAGTAGTAGATTCCGCAAAAGCGCTCACAATAAACATTCAAATTTTTTATTTTCGACTCTAATTGTTATATTTTTATGTGTTTATAATTGGCCTTGGGTTGCTCTACCAGTACTTTTTCTGCTTGATCATCATTTTGGGTGTAGTGAATTTTACTGCAAAGAACTGTTGAGACATTTGTTCCCCTTATTGGATTTACTGCTTTTCTTCATGTGTATATATATATATATATATATATATATATATATATATATATATATATATATATATATATATATTTTTTAACAATTTTCATTCACTCCAGCCTTATGTAAATTGTTGAATTCCTCCCACCCCTAAAACCTCACTTCTAATCGTTATCCAGCATATTTTCTTCCATCAATTTCATTTATACTGCAGGAGCGTTTTTATCAGAATCCATCAACTAGCTTTAACAGCAGTAAAAGTAACGTAAAGGGACTTGTGTTGCTTATATTAAATGAGTTTATGTAGTGAGTATATGGTAGCATAATATGTGTAGCTGAGCTTTACATGCTACATATATTTGCAAATTATCCAAAGAGATGTTAGAGCTAAAAAGAAAAAAAAAATATCCAAGCTGTCTTTTGAGTGATGCACACAGCCTTCTGTCTCTTTCAATGTCATCCAATAAAGGGATAAAGTTTACCATGAGGCAGATCTACTTGAGAGAAAGGGACCAACCTTCCCTTTCCCCAGCATGAGATGATGTGTGTTGTGGGCTAACTAAAGGATAATGGAGGAGAGTGGTGGATAGAGGGCTGAAGGTGTTTTTGTGGGGAAAAGGCTTGCACATACTTTTATATTAGGGTAGAATCAAGCTTCCTACTTTGTAGAAATGATTTTAGAATACTTGGATCTGGCCTTCTGTATTCTCTTTAGAGCCTTTGGGAGGTATATCAAATTTTCATTAATTCTTTGAAGATAAAACAGTGGTGGCTCTACTGTAGTTGGCTCGCATCTTATTTGGGGGGCCTAAGTCATTTAATGGTTGTATTGAAAGCACTAGCTGCAGTGTCTCAGTTTTATACTGTTAAGGCTATCTTTAGAGCATTTTGAAATTGTAACTTTGTGAGAGCTCATTTTACTTTCTTGGAAAGGATTTCTTACCTTCAAACTGTTTGTGAGGATCCTATCGCAACATTTTGTAAGGACTGGATTTCTTTACCGTCTGATGTTACATTTGTTCTGAAAATGATATATTAAGTTTACAGTAAACCAGGATGTTAAGTTGTCAATCTCGCCTTCATTCTTGCTGGATGGGTTCGGAGCCGAACCTCGGCTCCGACTCGGCCTAATACTAAAGCTCGAGAGCTATTTTTACCGGCTCGAGGCTATGCTATGTCCCATAATGCTAGGCGTCATATACCCAGATCTCGTTTGCCACTTCAGCTACGAGGTTGCGTTTTCACCGGCTCCAGGTCGTATTTAAATTTTTTATATTTATAGTTAGTTTTTTAGTGATATTTTTTTTCCCTAGATCTTTTCTAGTAGTCTCCCAACTAGTCTTCCCTCCCTTTATTAATAGTTTTTCCTACTCTTTTCCACCCTTAAGGTGGTTAGGCTTTTACCCCCCCCTTTATAGTAGGTTTGTACAGTAGGTTTGTACAGGTTCCTTTCAGTGGGTGTGTGTGTGGAATTTTGTTTTGTTTTTTTTTGTAGTAACTTTAAGAGTGTCTTTCAAGTGTTGTGTGTGTGTTTGTATACTTGTTTAGACTTTTTTGTCCCGTTTCTGTGGTATCATGTCTAAGGATACCAAGATATTGGGATTCAAGAAGTGTTACTCGTGCTGTCAGAAGATGTCTCTGACAGACAGTCACACTTCTTGTGTGTATTGTTTGGGCCCTCTGCACCTGCAGGACTCTTGTTCCATCTGTCATGCTTTTAGTTCAAGAGTCCTGCAGGAGCGCAGAAATAAGCTTATCCTAAGGGGCTTATTGAAGCCCGAAGGTTCTCCTACCAAGCCTCTGTCAGGAAAACCTTCTAAGCTCGCCAAACTGTCGGCTCCATGTCCGGAGCCGGCAACGAGCGGACCTTCTTCTGCCTCGTCGGTTCCGGCCGGAACCGATACATCGAGGCCTCAGTCGGCTCTGACCTTGGCGTCGGAGCCGTCTCCAAGCCGAAAGCGCTCCCGATCTCCTTCATTGGAGTCGGTCAGGTTGGCTCCGAAGTCCCCTTTGCTGTCAGAGTGGAGCCATAGGTCTCACTCCTTTAGATCTTCCAGGCTTTTGGACCATGACCTCGAGAGGGTAGTCAGTAGGCTTTTGAAGTCACAGGCGCTCGCCCAGTTATTGCATAGCCCGTCTCAACAGTCAGTGGCTTCCCCAACACCTGCTCCAGTTCCTCCTCCGACTATTCCTTCGAGCTCGGAGCCAGAGGCTGTCGGGGTTGGTACCGTGGGGGCATCGAAACCGATTCCACCCTTATCGGTTCCTTCGTCGGCTCTGATCCCTTCATTGGCTCCGTCCTTAGAGGGATCTGGGCGCCGGGACTCCCTCGTCATTTCCGAGGGGGTGAGTGGCATCAGACCCTTGTCCGACCCCGTTCTCCCTCTCGGAGTGTCGGCGCAGGTGAGCTTGGCCCCGACATCGGCCTCGGAGCCGTCCCTCTCGGTGCCGGGAGGAGCTCTCATCTCTTCAGAGCTGGGTCCCACCTCTCTGCCTGATAGGGGCGCCTTTGAGGTCATGAGGAGCGTGCTGGCTCCTATACCGGCGCCACGGTCGGCCCCATCGGCTCCTCCTTCCATGGTGCCTGCTTCGGCCTCTGCCTACCCTCCCGAACCCAAGCGTGGAGAACCGACGCTCCAGGTCACCCCATTGGGCGTATCCTCCTCTTCTGAGGCCTCCCCTGATCCTGCGGGGAAACCCCCTCGGAAGAGGACATGCAAGAAGGAAGCATGTGGACTCCCTGGAGTCAGTGACATCTGACACCGACCTGGATGATTCGGAAGGGTCCCCAAGGTCCCCCTCTGAGGATGTCTCATTTTCTGACATCCTAGAGATCCTTAAACAGAGGGGGAACTGGTCTGCCCTCAACCCTTCCGAGGACGAGTCGGTGTACCTGGACGCATTCGGTTCTCGCCCTTCCACCTCCTGGGTGTCCCCCCCGCCTTTTGACCCACTCATGGAGGTGGTGGCTCGGAAGGCGTGGACGGCTCCGGATACTATGGAACCAACTCCCCGGAGGCCCACAAAATTTATTACAGCCCCTTTGGACAAGCAGTTCTTCACTAAGGGCGTCCCCGTTGATGCCATGTTGGTGGCGGCGGCCACTAAGAAGGAGTTGACTGACCCTTCAGTTCCTGTCCATCCTCCTAATAAGGAATCTAGGACTATGGATAGGTACGACAAGCGGATGTTTTCTTCAGCGACCTTTGCCATGCGTTCGCTGAATTATTTGTGCCATTTCACCCATCTTTAGAGAGACCTTCTCAAAAAAAACTAGGTGATACCTTACAGGACCCATCAGCTGCTTCAGGAAAAGATCAGCTCCCAGCTAGGGACCCTGAACACTATTGTAAACTCCTCCATGAGGCTCATTTCCTATGCCGCCGATGGAGCGAGTAGGGCTGCAGGCACGGGCGTTGCTCTAAGGAGACACGCCTGGATGCGGCTTTGCAACTTTGCCGACCCCTTCAAGGCATCCTTCACTAACACCCCCTTTGACGGTTCTGTCTTGTTTGGACCTCAAGTGAAGGATACAGTGACCAGGTGCGAGCAGGAAGGCAAGACTCTCTCTGCTGTAGGAGTCCGTTTTTCTACCCCTTCTAGACCATACTCTAAGGGTCAGAAAGGTGGGAAAATGTGATTCTGCAAACCTCAGGGAGTACTGCCTGACGCACGTGGTGAGCTTCCCTCCAGAGGCAGAGGAGGGAACAATAATAGACGCCGCCCGAGGGGCAGGGGGGTCTGCAGAATCAGGGTAGCAGAGAATCTTTCTCTGACAAACCCTTCCAGCACCCCTGAGCAGCTGCCCGACTGTCCACCTTCGGAGGCAGTCGGGGGAAGACTATCACTGTACCCAGAAGCCTGGCATTCCCTCACGCAAGACAAATGGGTACAGTCGATCATATCCGAGGGCTACAGAATTCTCTTTATTCACACCCCACAACAGCCAAAATGGCCCCTTCCAGACGTTCCACCCGGACTGAGGGATTTAGCAGCACTAGAAATTTCAAAGCTGCTAAGAAAAAGGGCCATCCAGCCAGTCCCAGCAGACCAACAAGGATCCGGTATCTACTCCAAGTTCTTTTTGGTACCAAAAAAGACGGGACTGGAGACCTATTTTGGATCTCAGCAGGCTGACCAAGTTGGTTTAAAGAACGAGGTTCCGGATGGTCACGCTACAGTCCATTCTACCCTTTCTGGGTCAGGACAATTGGATGTGCTCTATAGACCTTCAGGATGCGTACTACCATATCAAGATGAACAGGCACTACAGAAGATTTCTCCGCTTCCGGCTGGGAGCCAGTCACTGCCAATTCAGAGCCCTGCCCTTTGGCCTCACCACATCCCCCAGAGTGTTTACCAAATGCATGACAGTGGTTGCGGCTCACCTGAGATGACAAGGATTCCAGGTGTTTCCATATTTAGACGACTGGCTCCTTATTGCCACCACCAGGCATCAACTACTCCAAACCAGAGATTATGCTGTACAAACGTGAAACGTGCTAGGTATCTCTATAAATTTCGAAAAGTCTGCATTGTTGCCTTGTCAGTCTATTACCTTCATAGGCGCCGTTTTAAACACAGTGGAGCTCTCGGCAAAACTACCCACACAAAGAGTTTCAGACATTCGCAACCATGTTCAGATCCTATTACAGGAGAGCAGAGTCCAAGCCAGATTTGTACTAAAAACACTTGGTCTCATGGCAGCAGCAATCACTTTACTCCCCTAGCTGCTTTCATATGCGGATCCTGCAGTGGATGCTATTTTCCCAGTGGTCCTTTCAGCAGCTCCCCATGTCACACACCATTCTAATCACTCAGTCATTCAAAAGACAACTTTCTTGGTGGATGGTCTTCTCTCAGGTACTCCAGGGCAGACCTGTGGTCCTTCCTCCTCCTGTTGCCACTATGACAACAGATGCCTCCCTGATTGGGTGGGGAGGGGGGCATTTTCGGGGCAGGACAGTCCGGAGCACATGGCAACCCTTCGAATACCACTTGCACATAAATGTCTTGGAAATGAGAGCGGTACTTTTAGCGTTGCAGGCCCTTCAGGACTCTCTACCCACCGGGACTATTGCAATTCAAACAGACAATATGTCTGTAGTGTGGTACATCAACAAGCAGGGCGGAACCAGATCCTACCCCATATGTCGAGAAGCACTCAGACTTTGGCAATGGGCAATCTCTTCTCAACGGTTTCTGGTAGCAACGCATATTCCCGGGAAGTCCAACTTCATAGCGGACAGACTGAGCAGAGCCATTCTCATGCCTCACGAGTGGTCTCTCAACCAGACAGTAGCGGAAAGAATTTTCAGAAGGTGGGGTCAACCTTGCTGCGACATTTTTGCAACACCTCTAAACAGCAAGTGCCCAGATGTCTTCACCGTCTTCCCTCTCTCAGGTCTACCCCCCAGAGACGCTCTAGTTCACGATTGGCCCCGGGGTCTTCTGTATGCATTCCCCCCCTTTCCCTTGATTACTCAATTAATCCAGAAAGCAACTGCCTTGAGAGCCAATATGATCCTCATTGCCCCTTACTGGCCTCGACAAATTTGGTTTCCGTTTGCAACGTCATCTACTGGAGCAGCCCTGGCATCTGGACCTAGTGCCAGATCTTCTGACCCATCAATTGGGCGGGCTGCATCAGTCCCTTCGATCTCTCAACCTCACAGCTTGGTTACTCCACTTCCAACCCTAGCCAGGCTTCCCCTTATCTCTCGACCAGTTTGCGATATCATCCTCGCTTCTCACACGTCTACTACCAGAAAGACTTATTCTAGCAAATGGAAGCGTTTCTCTGTCTGGGCAGGGGAAAAACATGTGGACCCGTTTACGGCTCCTTTACGGCTCCTGTCCAGACAGTTCTAGAGTGTCTAGCAGAGCTCTTTCGATTGGGCTCCTCAGCCACCATCAGAGTTCAACTGGCAGCTATCGCAAATTTCCACGTTGGCTTGTCAGAGACCAGCATCATGTCCCACAGACTTTGCAAAGCCTTTTTAAAAGGAACCCTTTTACTTAGGCCCCCGATAAGGACCCTCCCCCACCATGGGACTT
Organism: Protopterus annectens; assembly: GCF_019279795.1. NCBI lineage: Eukaryota > Metazoa > Chordata > Ceratodontiformes > Protopteridae > Protopterus > Protopterus annectens. The sequence goes on from NC_056727.1 coordinate 692,530,207, forward strand.
AAATTTGGTACTGTCTTCTTTAATTCTTCCTCCCTTTGAGCCGGTGGTTTCTTGTTCGTTGAAGTTGCTCTCGTGGAAAACACTCTTCTTAGTAGCAATCACCTCAGCAAGAAGGGTCTCGGAACTTCAAGTCCTTTGCGTCCACCTTCCTTATCTTGTTTTTCACAAAGACAGAGTGTCACTTAGGACTAATCCGTCCTTTTTACCCAAAATAATCTCAGAGAAAAATCTGAATCAGACCATAGATCTTCCAGTCTTCTTCCCAAATTACACCAATAGAGCTGAACAAACGTTACATTGTTTGGACGTTCACCATCAATTATGCTTCTACCTGGATAGAACTAAGCAGATGAGAAAATCAAACCAGCGCTTCCTGTCTTATGCGGAAGGGAAGCAAGGCCAACCAGTCTCTAAGGTAACTTTGTCCAGGTGGTTGTCCTGTCTTATCATGTTGGTCTATCAATTGAGGAACAGGGAACTCCCTACTAAGCCTAGAGCCCATTCAACCAGAGCTTTAGCTTCTTCAGTAGCCTTTCAGGCAAGATTGCCGATGGATTCCATTTGCGCAGCGGCCACTTGGGCCTCTCCTCATACCTTCATTTCTCATTACAAGCTCGATATGGCCTCCAGAAGTCAGGCTGATTTTGGTTCCACGGTACTCAAGAGTTTGTTCCGTTGAGCCACCCAGGATTTAGGTGCTAGGGACGCTGTCCCATCCAGCAAGAATGAAGGCGAGATTGACAACTTAACATTGAGAAGTTATGTACTTACCATAACGTTCCATGTTAGTTGTCTTCTTCTCGCCTTCTTTCTTGCATCCCACCCTCCATCCCCCTAGCCTGGGAAGATCTAGAGTACCTTGTGAGAATTATTGCCACCTTAGTTATTTCCCCAGCTAGCTCCCTTGCTCCCTCTTTTTTGCTAGCTCTTCTAGAGGGGTTTATATATATTTATATATATATATATATATATATATATATAGATAGATAGATATATCTTTCTCTGTTTTGTATCTGTGATTAGGTGGATTATTCTCTGTTGTGGTGGGACATATATGTCCATAGTGTTAGCTATCAAACGAGATCTGGGTATATGATGCCTAGCATTATGGGACATAGCATAGCCTTGAGCCAGTAAAAATAGCTCTCGAGCTTTAGTATTAGGCCGAGTCAGAGCCGAGGTTCGGCTCCGAACCCATCCAGCAAGAAAGAAGGCGAGAAGAAGACAACTAACTATGGTAAGTACATAACTTCTCATTATCCATCTTCCAGTCTATTTTTCATACAATAGTTATCCACTGGAGTCTGTCAAAATAAACAGGATGTACATAGTTCATCGAAATATTTCTATATATTTCTGTAAGTAACGCAAACAGCATATTTGTTTTACACTGTAAAAAGTTATACAAGGCAAGCAGGTAACCATACAGATGATGTCAACCTGGTGTGGCAGCGGTGTCACGTGAGAAAGCTGTTAAGTTTCTTCAGCTGCTTGCTGTAGGGGATCTTCGATTCACAGACATTTGTTCTGCATCATGCTGGTATACTGCCAGTGTCATTATTGTGCATTGTTACTAAAAAGGTAACTGCTGTAAATCTAGATAAAAGACTTACCAGTTGACAAGTAAGCAACCTTCCCTTTGTCCCCACTGTACTTGGGGATTCTTCATTTGGTTCAGGTTATTCTTTGGTATCTTTTCCACTAATTTCTAGATGGAAAAAGAACTGAGTAAGGGAGGAAGAACCCTTTGGAGAACTACTGAAAAGAATGACTTGGGAGTACTGTGGTAGGTAAGGGATAGTTGTTTGAAATACCTGGCTGCTGTCTGAAACATCATAAAAAATTAAGAGTTCCTGTGGTTATCCATTTCTTCAGAAAGAGTCCAGAACTGCAAACTTGATGTTTGTTTTAATTCTCACAAGGCTAGAATCACTTTTCATGAACATTTTTTTAGACTGGTTTCCAGGAATTTGTTCAACCAAGTCAGGTTGTTCTTATTTATTTTATTTATTTATTTATTTGCAGTTTGTTTACCAGGGTGGTCCATTGGGCCTTGAGGAGCCCGTTTTTGTCCTGGGGAGAAAAGCTCCAAAGATACAACTAGTTATAATAACAGTATTACAAAAAAATACAACTAGTTATAATTACAGTGTTAGAAAAAATATTAAAAAATAATTCTAAGTTACACAGAGTACTAAGAAGACATAACTGTGAATCTACTAGATACTGATGCAGAAGTTAAGAGAATTTAGAAAATAAAATGTCAGAGTAGATAAAGTATCAGAGTTGTAGCAATGATCAGTAGCAGGGTAGATGCAATATCCCAATGTTAAATGTCAGAGTAGAAAAGTAATACAATTTTAGGAATAGTCAATGTCAGGGTAGAAAAAGAATCACAGTGTTAATAATTGAGTTTGTTTAGTTGTAAAAGGTAGTGCAAAGTACCCCAATATAAATGTTTTAAGGAGGAATAAAGAGAGACAGTTACTAAGAAGGTGTCAACAGAAGTGTTTGAGGTAGGGAGGGATTATAGATAGAGATATTATGTAGGATGAGAGCAAGAGCATTCCCACAGTGATGTTAGGTGAGAGTGGAGAAGAGATTTAAAGACAGAGAGGCTACTGGTGGTACGGATGAGAGGTGGGAGGGAGTTCCAGTGGCGTGCGAGGCAGAAGGAAAGGAGATGTTTGCCAGGTGGTTGGGAGGGTTTATGCAGTTCAATTAGATTTTGTTGGTTGGATCGTAGGCATCTGTTAGGAAGATGCATTTTAAAGGTTGAGATGAGGGAGGGGCAGAGAGAGGCGTTAAATATATGTTTATGTGCTTGGATGAGTTGTGTATAGATGAGATAATTGGGAAGTTCAAGCCATTTCAGTTGGTGTAGGGAGGTACAGTGATGGGTGTTGGATCTCTGGCCAGTTGCGAATTTTGCAATCTTATAGTAGCAGGAGGAGAGTTTAGATTTGAGGGAGGAGTGCAGGTTGGTAAGGATAGAAGCTCCATATAGTAGGGATGGGGTTAGGTAAGTGTTAGTAAGAGTGAGCCTGGTGGGGGGAGAGATAAATTGGTAATGGCGGTAAAGCATGCCTAATTTTTTGTGAGTTTTTTTTGATATTTGCCTGCAAATGGTTGTCAAACTTTAGTTGGTCATCAATTAGGATACCCAAGAGTTTGGCAGTAGAGACAGTTTCAAGAGAAGTGTTATCTTTACTGGTAATAAGGAAAGAGTGTTTATCTAGGGTAATGCTTCTGGAGGGGGAAAATAACATCAGTTTAGTCTTATTAGCATTTAATGCTAAATGATTCTGAAGCATCCATAGTTCTTTAGCAGAGAATGTTTCTTGGGTAAGTTTCATTAGTGTAGATGAGCAGGAGGAAGAGCAGATTATTGTTGAATCGCTCATGATTGAACAAGTTTAGAGTGAGGGATGGCCTGGTGGAAGTCATTGATGAAGATGTTAAATAGAAGGGGTCCTAGAATTGAGCCTTGGGGTACACCAGTGGTTGTGAATTGGAAAGGGGAAATTGCTTTTTTCCACTTGACTGCTTGTTGCCTATCTGATAAGTAGCTGGTGAACCAGTTAATAGAGGAGTGGGATAAGTGTAGTTTAGAGAGCTTAGTAAGAAGAAGTTATGAGAGATGGTGACGAATGCTTTAGAGAGGTCTAAGAGGAGGGTGGAAACGATGAGACCAGAGTCACGGGCCTTGTTTACAGTTTCAAGGAAGGAGAGGAGAGCTGTGGTAGTACTATGGCCAGGACGGAATCCATGCTGAGTGGAAGTTAGTAGGTTATTATTGATGAGATAGGATAGGAGTTGTAGGTTGGAAGCATTTTTCAAGAATTTTAGAGATGGGGGGGGTAGGATGGCGATGGGACGGAAGTTGGAGATGTCATTATTATTGCCACCTTTGTGGAGTGGAATAATGTAGGCCTTTTTCCAAATCTGGGGAACATGGCATTCAGAAATAGATCGATTTATTAGGATGCTGATAGGGTAGGCTATGGCTTCTGCAGCAGTTTTTAGGAAGAAGGAGGGTATTTTATTGGGAGCATTAGAGCATGGTTTTAGTTTTTGAAGAAGTTTTTTTATAGTAGAGATGGGAATAGGGTTTGTGGTGAAGTGAGGACATTGGGAGGTATTGAAGTTTTGAGAGAAGGGGTTCTGAGGAGGTTGCTGGGGGGATGGTAGTTTTGTTGTAAAGGATGATGTTAATTTAGAGATGGAGTCAATAAAGAATGAGTTAAATTGGGTAGCTAGATCTGAGTCTGAGGCATTTGGGTCAGGGCACGGGTTTTCTTTTCTACCTGGGCTTAGAAGGGAAGAGATGCCATCCCAAAATTTCTTGGGGTTATTGTTGTGTTTATTTTGGAGAGTGGAAAAATAAGCTTTGCGGTCGGTGTTGATGAGTTTTTTTGCTTTGTTGCGAAGTATTTTGTATTCATTAAAGGAAATGGAAGTTTTTGTTTTGTGATGGTGGTTCCAGGCTTTATCACGATTTTGCATAGTAATTAGGGTGTTCCTAGTTAGCCAAGGGACGGATTTACTTTTTATGCGTTTAGTTCTTAATGGAGCAAAGGAGTCAAGCAAGCCTAGGAAGGTTGTATTGAAGTAAGTAACTGCGTTATCAAGGGATAAACTTCTTAATGGATTCCAGTTGGTTCTTTTTAGAGTGTCGGAGAAAGCATTGTGGTCAAAGTCTTTTAAGAGGCGAGTAGTGATGTAGGAGTGGGATAGTTGAAGGAAGAAGAGAAGGTGAAGGGCAAAAGTGGGGAGATGGTCTCCAAGTGGATCAGGAAGGGTACCACTCTTGGAGCAGTAGTGTGGGTGGGAAACTAGAATCCAGTCTAAGGTGCTGCCAGATATGAGATCTTTGGAGGGTCTGGTTGGGGAGTTAATAAGTTGTGTGAAGTTATAAAGATTTATATTGATGGAGTTGGATGGGGATTGTATGTTTTCCCAGTTAATGTTAACATCTCCAAGGATTATAGTTTCATTTGTGATATTGGATGAGAGCCAGGAGAGAATGTCTTCTAGGACAGAGATATTATCCCCAGGAGGGATGTAAAGAGTGGCTATGCAGATGGATTTTTGTTTGTTTACTTGAAGAAGGGTTAAAAGTAATTCAGCTTTTCCAAAATTGGGGACAGGTTTAGAGTAGGGGGTGACTGAGAGGGACGAGGGGAAGAGGAGACTTACACCTCTTCCTTGTTTGAGTTCTATCATGTCTGATAATACTGTAGTTAGGTGGAGTAAGTTCTGAGTCTTTAATGTGTGGCTTGAGCCATGTTTCTAATATGGAAAGAAAATCAGGTTTGTTATGATGGAGCCAGGCATGAAGTTGTGGGATTTTATTACATATGCGTTGAGCATTGAGTGCGGTGAAGTGGAGGGGCCTACTAATTGAGTGGGGAACAGGAGATGGAGAGGGAGAGGTGGGAGTGGCAGAAGGGCCGGGATTTGGGTGTACATCTCCAGAGGTAAGTATGGAGTTAGTGTGGTGTATGAGGTAAGAGAGGTGCTTAAGAAACTTGGTATTGGGTTTGAAGTTGGAGGAGTGTGTTGGGTTGGGAGTGGTGTGTATTTGAATACTGGTTCTAGGGTGTGATAGGAATTTGTAGTTGAAGAGCAAGGAATTGTTGTGGGAGTAGAGGTTAGGGGATATGAAGAATAAGGAGTGAATTAGTTGTAAGGGTGGGGAGGTGGTAGAATGGGATGGGGGTGTGTGATTGGTATAAAGATGTCTGGTGAGATAGTGTATGTAGGAAAGGCAGATAGGTAGTAGTAACAGAGTTGTAAAGGTTAATGGTTTAGTATACATGATGTATATCAAGAGTAATACTGCAGCAGTGTATCTATGTTAGGGAGGTAATAGTGATAGTTGTTTAAGAACTATGATTTTATGTGAAGCAGATAGGTTAAGCAGGAGAGTAGGTGAGATAGGAGTGAGTAATTGGTGGGTTATAAGTGATGAGTTAATTAGGTGAGGCAGGAGGGTGTGGGTGGAGGGAGTGGCCTATTAGGTATAAAGATAGATGTACTGGGGGCAGGTGGGAATGGGGGGCAGGGTAGGGGTGCAGAGTGAGCCCGCAGGGCGAACGGAGCGGGAAGAGCAAAAGGAAGGTAGAAGGCAGGTCTGCCTGGAAACAATCAGGAGAGTAGAGGGCAAGTAGATGGTGAGTATATAATATTGCTAAGAGAATAGTTGGCATACATGTAAGAGCAGAGAGGTTTTTGAGGACCACACAGGGCACAAATTACATAGACAGCTATACTTACAGAAAGCCAGAGAGGAAAGGCTGAGATGGGCTAGACAGGGAGAGAAGATATACTAGCAGCGAGGAGCAGGAGAAAAACAAAGTAGAGATAGTAGTATCTTCAAGGTAGTAAGTGGGAGACTATAGTCAGTAAGAATAGGCAGAAATGCAGTTGAGAGCGGGTATGGGCTTAAGGTCCGGGGAGGAGAAAAGTAAGAATGGTAGAATAGCACAGGAACAGTATAAAGGCTGAGGGTAGCTGTAGAGATAGAACAGGGGCTGCTGGCATCTGCTTTATGTGGCAACTAGCAGAGGAGCACTGTAAAGGCTATTATGTCATTCACTCTAACATTAACCAAGACACTAGTTCATCATATAGCACATTCTACAGGGACACATGCTTCCAAGGGACTTTTTGTTTAAGCTGTTTGTTGGCTCCTAGACCGATGGTTATGGGTGCAGACGTTAGGATACACAACACACTGTAGCTGGTTCTTGTTCTATAGTATGTTACTTGGCTTGATAAACAAGGAGATCAACTTGTCAAAATGGGATATGCACAAACCTTCACATAATGCATAGCTAGGACTGCTTTATTTTAGTTGAGACACCTTATTTGCAGTCCTTTTTTGTTCTGTTTATAAGATAGCTTGTTTAAGGCAGCAATATGACCGAGAGTGAGCATGGCTCATTTCATTGTTTTTTGCATTGCTGTAAGAAGGTATGTAGGAAGGGTTCACCCCTTTAATAGGCAAGTTAAAGTAATGTTTGCCTTCACCCCTTTAGTAGGCAAGTTAAAGTAGTGTTTGCCTTTTGTTTTAGACAAGTTTTAATATAGATGAATCGTGCTGCTGTGATGTTGTCCAATTTCTGCATTTGTCATCAGGCATTATAGTTTGGAAAATTGCTTCTATATACAAGACGTGGTTTAGCAAGGCTGTGCTTTTAAGGTTTGGTTTCCAAATTGTTGGGTGTCTTCATATCATTCTGTATCGTTCATGATTTGCTCTTCTCAGAAGAAAATTTGGATATGTAAAATACATTTGTAGCACTAAACCTGCAAGAGCTTCTCAGTTAATGTGTGCTAAATGTGTTGACTTCACTTTTTTTCTGCAGGAATTACTTCCCTGGAATGTTAGAAATCATATGTTTTTGCTTTTCTCTTTTCATTTTTTACCTTGAGTCTGTTTTATTCTTGGAGTGTCATTATCAGTGTTTGTGTTTGGCATTTGGAAGGAGTTTAGACTTCATTGTTCGTTGGTATAATTGTTTGAAGGACATTGAGTATAACAAGATTGTTTTGGGGGGGGGGTGCCAGGCACATCCTGAATTGCTGGACAAAGGTTACCTCATGCAGCTGCTATCTGGTGCCCTGATGTTCTCTGCATGCTTATTTGTTGATTGAAGTCCTGTAGTACAGTACACGGAATGGTAGATTTCTGCATAACTGTTTATAGCACTGCAGAGCAAAAATTAGTAGTGTACTTTAAGACCAAAAATGAACAGAGGTATTTTTAAATATCTGTGCTGTAGTTGTGTACCTGATTTGATAATGATGTGGTGGCCTTTAGTGAGGAGTTGTGACACTGTTCTTTAATTTGTTTTCTGCAGCTTGTCCTTCATCTGTGTCTGTTGAGTTAAGTGCTGATGGACTCAATATGCTGCCTTTATCTACCCCAGTCATCACCAGTGGCCTTACATACATTAAAATTCAGCTGATTAAGGCAGAAGTTGCTTCTGCTGTATGTCTCAGACTTCATCGTCCCAGAGATGCTAGTACCCTTGGGCTGTCTCAAATCAAACTGCTTGGGCTAACAGCTTTTGGGAGCACATCATCAGCTACAGTAAACAATCCCTTCCTTCCATCAGAGGATCAAGTCTCTAAAACCAGGTAGGTACTGTTAATCTGGAGTATTAAGGTAATGTGATGTGTGATTTGATGATTACTTTGGAATTTCTGGTTTGCTACAATTAGTTAAAATGTTTGTGTATCAGCATTCTTAGACATAATTATCAATCTTAAGAAGTTATGTGTAGCACTTTTACCCATGCAAAACTGGAGGACTTTTCCAAGTTGAAGATTCCTTTCCTTACTTTTTAGGGCATGTTGTAAGAGTCTGGATGTTTACTATGATGCAGAGTAAGTCTCTTCAGGATGCAGTGCCTGATAATTAACTGCACACCCTTACCTGAGCCCATGAGAACTATCCTCTTTAACTGGTATGGGGAAGTACCTGAAATACCTTAAGATGCACCACTTCTATGCTTACGTTCATTTATAAAGATTACTCCACACATTACTGTATGACGGTCATTTACATCAGTCAGTTAAAAAAAATTATTAGCTTGCTGGTGATGCAGAGATCTAGTCTGCCAAACAGTTTTCATATGTCAGACTAGTACTTCATCTGAACCTTTGAAACTTTGCCAGGTTTGTGAAAGCAGTTCATATCTGTATGGCTGGCCATGTCATTATCCTTTGTGAGAACATTTTCAACCCTCACAGTTGTACACTTTTTGTTTGGTACAGCTGTATTTTGTCTTTCATTAGGAATGTGTTTGAATAAATGTTTTCCTAAGCTGTTAGCGATTTACCTTTCTTATTGGTGGCTATTTTGAAAGGCTTGTAGGCTTACAGGATCTCTTGCCTCTCTTAGGACCTACTTCAACTTCAGGCAGTTACCAAGGCAAGGTGTAAAAGTGAGGTGTAAGGTGTCAAATGAAGGATGAGAGTAGCTTTACTTAGTTTGTTTTGATGACCTTTGACTCATTGTAGGTTTTGATCTTGATTAACAGTGTGTATGTTCATACAATCGAGAAAATAGGGAGTATGGTAATGACTGCACATGGTATTTTTAAGCCTAGCCATGCATCCCAAATCTCTGACAAGTTCTAATACCCTTGATAAGTGTAAGCAAGGCCTTGGGAGATGAACCATTTGCAGGTTGCCTGTGTCCATTAGAGACATAGGTGCCAAACCAGTTATGAATTTCCAGTTCCCCATCCAAATGTGTAAGTTGCACTTGAATTGAGTTAGGGAGGAACTCTGCTTTGTATGCATGTTGACAGACATTTCAGTTTCATGCTTAACAGCCTTCAAAAATCAAGCTAATGTATAACCTGTAATTCTAGAAAGCTTCCATGTATATAAAGCAATAGTAGTCCCTGATTTTGGTCCTTTGTCTACCATTATTTTTTATTTTTCTCCTTGACAGGTCAAAGGTTGAGATCAAGGGGCGATTGCACACATTATTTTGATGGTGATGAATTAGTGTGCAACAGTTATTTATGAATTTATTCATTCATAGATTACAGTCAAACATCTAAAGTGTACAGTTACAGTCATGCAAGTGGCTGAAGTTTAGGGTCGCATCTTTCCTCACATTATTCTGCTGTCTTCTTTTTATATAGCTTTTGATAATATTCTCTAAATCCCTCTAGAATCTCTCCTAGTCATAAGCTTTTCTCTCCCTCCCTTCATTCATGCACTCCTCTCACAACCTGCTGCTGTCTCAGCCTTATACCCAATGTATTTGTAGCCTTCAGAGTGTACTTTTATTAAAATAGTCTTCCCACTGCTGTTCTCTTCTTCCAAATCCTTTCATCTTCCCAACTCTATATTATCTTTTTTTTGGCTTGTTTTCCTGCTTGTTTCTTTCTTTCCTTTCGTACTGTCCCTTTGTATATCTTTCATTTTCTGTAAGTTATCCTCAATGTTCTTCTTTCGGCTTTTCCTGGTTAGGGTTCACCACAGCAGAACACTGATCCGCTAATGATTGGCAGTAGATTATTTACGGGTGCCGAGGTGTCAGCTCGACGCCCAACCTTCAACGAAGGCACGCCCATTCTATGCATGTCTTTCAAATGCCACTCGACCGTGGGGAGGACATGCAGACTCTACACAGAAGGCGCCCCAGCCGAGAATATGTAAGTTATCCTCAATAACTTTCTCTTATTCCCTTTGTAGTTGCATTATTTCCTGTAGTCTCTCCTTTGTCCTATCCCATTCCTCTGCTGTTTCCCCTTTATAGTGTGCTTGAACCTCTTCTGTAGTTTTTCTAGGTATATTGTCTCTTACTCATCCTCTATTAAGTATTCAGAGGTAATCCAGAAAGCTCAAATCTGGTTTGGTATCCTACCTGTGACCCAGACAGTGACAGAACTAACAAGAAACAGAATACAAAGGATTAGTCCAGATAAAATTACTTCAGCTAACAGATGTAGGAGACTCTCTCTGTCTCAGTCTGATGCACTCTCTGTGGGAAGAATGATGACACTTTGTTGCAATCTCAAGTAGTTTATTCACTTAAGTAGGTAGATGGATGAGTGTTCTTGCCCACTATTACGTATTGTGAGATTCTCCAATGTCTATCCAGTCTCACATCTGACTACCCTGCAGGTTGATTCCTTTCATTCACTGGCCAGTAAAAGTAAGAGGGGTCATTGTGTTAATCAAATGTATGTAATCATTAGGTATGTAACACCTGTTAGATGTTCATCAAATGAATCACTGCTGCAGGAGCAGTAGCTATATGGGTTACATGCTGCATAGGATATAACAGTTGGCTATCTTCCAAAGCTTCAGGGCACCTTCCACACGCCCAAACCAGTTTGAGCTGAGCTGACAAAAAGACAGGTTTGGGTGCCAGGCCTTTCAGAGCTTTCCTGTCACTGAAGAGTATACTCCTGTGAGTCTTTGACAGTCGGTGTTGTGTCTTTGATGGGCAGATAAGTTGCATTTGGGGCATAAAAACTTAAATTTTAAAGTGAAAAGTTTGTGTTTTAATGGACTGCCACGAGGCTATACTGTGCTTTTAAATTAGAGTACTCTTTTTCTTGCCACTTTAAAAGTTGTTTAAAGTAAGTGAAAACCATTTTTTTTCTGTGGAGAAATTGTGTTTGACTTTTTGGGGCTGGCAAAGTGCTGAAGTGTTTTTTATTGTGTTTTTTATGTGAAAAAGTGACTTTTAAGTTTTACTGGATCTTGCTGCTTCTTTTCCGCAGGAAAGTGACACCATTTTTGGCTTGACCGTGGAACAAAACTGTTGGTCTCATAGCCGGTCCTTCTTTCAGCCACAAAAAGTACAAAAAAAAAAAAAAAAAAAGCAGCCTTTGCCACCACAGCAGGCTAGCAGTTTGCCTCAGCTGCAGGTGGGTGACTCTGGTATGGCTAGTAATTGTACCTCAGACCACTTATCTTTTATCCCATGTTCCCTCTGTTGTAGCACTTACAGCCATTACGGATTGAAGGTTAGCCACATCCTCTTTGGCTACTGAAGTGCCGTCAGTGGGCAAAGGAGAGCCACTCTTGTCAGTCTTGTGAGTGAGTGGGAACAGGAAGGCTTTCCTTACCCTTGAGGAAAGCTGCTTCTGTTAATAACATTGATGGCCTTATTTTTCCTGTTAGAGATATACAAAACTAAATGTGTTTCCACCCCTCCCTGAATTTCTTTGGACAGGTCCAGTTCAGGGTTTAATTTAGGCTATTGATTATTCTTATAAACTAGTTTCTGCTAAAAGAAAGAGGGATACTGATTTTCTTGAAGAGAGTCAATATTTTGAATCTGCACAAGAAAATGAAGAGACAGCTAAGGAGGGCCCATTTTCTGATTCTGTCTGTTGGGGTTTCACTTTCTCTGGTAGTGTTTCCAAAATGCTAGTGTTTTGAGTGGGAGAACACTGAGATTTCTTAGTCCCTCAGAAAACACTATGAGATGCTACAGAAGGAATTTCCAGAGCCTTCACCCATTCTCCCAGTTCTGTCAGCTCTGGAGGATGTGTGTCTGTGTCACTGTCTGCAATTTTCCTGATAGCCTGCTGCCACTAAAAAGCCAGATAGAGTACATGAAGTTTCTCAGTCTTTCAAGTTTTTATACACTCTTGCCAAACTTGACCCAGCAGCTATAGCTTTAGTTAATCCTACTGCTGCTAAACATTTGGTTAATTCCAATCCTAGTCTTTCTGACAAGGATGGGATGATTACTGATAAGTATGGAAAAAGTAAATCCTTTTGTAAATTTGTTGTTCAGAATTTTGAATTGTCAGACTCGTATGTTAAAGTTTATTCTGAAAAATTGTCAAAGTACGAACGTTTTGTCTGCAGTTTATTCTTGTGAGGACAAATCTGCTCTGAATAGTTTAGTTTCTTACATTTTACAAGTCACAACTCATTGTTTGCAGAGTGTTTGTGTACAACTCCGATGATACTTCAAGTGCTATGGCCACTGGTACTAATTTGAGATGGCTTGCCTGGCTGGATTCTCAGAACCTTCCAGATGATGTGAAAAATGAGATTTGAAATTCTCCTTTGGATAGAGATGTAGTGTTTGGTTTATGTGCTGCAGAGTTTATTAAAAAGTGTGATGAAGGTGGTATGTTGATTCAGGTCCCCCTTTTCCAAATTTTCTAGGGATTCTGTAAACCCTCATTCAATTTTGGCAAAAAAACATTCTCAGGACAATGTGGGTAAACATTTAAAAGACTGAAAAGTGATTCTAAAAAGAATTTAGGGCCCCCCTCCCCACCGGACACAGTCCAGCAAGTCAGAATGATTATTAAAGGGACGTTGTTCCCCCCTCCCACCCTGACGGACTGTTTTTCATGCCAGAAAGCCTGAATCCCCACTTTTCTCTTTGGCAGCAGATACTTTTAGACAAATTGATTCTGAAGATCATTCATCAAGGTTAAAGATGGCAGTGAGGGGAAATCCCTCCTTTACAGCAGTAATTCCCTCATCTACCAAACCAAACTATTATTTCCCCTTGTCCTTTAACACATGCTTCCACAGAGAGTGATAGAACCATTTCCTCTTTACCAGTATGGGAAAGGTTTTCATTCAAGCATATTTTTAGTGCCAAAGAAAGAAAAATATGCTTGGATACCAGTTCTGCATCCTTCTTTCCTAAACATGTTTCTGATAGTGTCCAAGTTCAAAATAATGTCACTTTCATAGGTTCATAGGTAGGTACTAGGCTATTGGCCCTAGAGCCTGTATAAGCCTAGTCAAAGGTACCCTGGCTTTCGCCACCCAATAAAATTTTTTTCCTGTGCCACTGTCAAGCAGAGCCACAGAAGTGATCCCCGGGGTGAATTTCCTATCTCCCATCCAATCATCAAGATTTTTCTTGAAGAGCGGTAATGAGGAGCTTTGATATAGATAGGTAGTTTGTTCCAGAGTATGGGAAGTCTCTGGGACAGGAATCTATCCCTCCAGCATGTTCTGTTTATTGTGGTGACAAGGTTTAGGTCACTAGACCGTGTAGCTCTTGGGGATTGGGATTTCTTTAAGTGGAGCATGTCTAAAAGCTCTAGGTTTGACATAGCTTTGTGTGTTAGGCGGAGATGGCCTCTGAGTAGGCGATATACAACAGAGTAAAGCTGCAGTTTTTTGAGGCAGTCTGCATAGGTCATCTGTTTGAGGCCAGTAATCCCCTTTGTGAGGTATTTCTGTGGCATTTCCAGTTGTTGTAGATGTCTTGTGAGGTACATACCAAAAGGGGCATTGTACTCTATAATGGGTCTAATGAGTGACGGGTAGAGGGGAACAATGACCTCTTTTTTCCTGGATGAGAAACCTTTTGTGATGAGGTGTGCCACGTAGAAGGATTTCCTGACTACTGTGGTGATGTGATTATCAAAGGAGAGACTACTGTCCACCTGTGTCCCAAGGTCTCTTATCACACTTTCAGTGTTAAGTAGACTACCGCCTATGTGGTAGTTCATGGGTGCTGTTTACCAAAAGGGATGACAATGCACTTTTTGGCATTGAGCTTGAGGCCATGGCTTTGGCATCTGTCTCAGTGAGGCCCTTTTGTAGGATGTCCACATCTTTTGGAGTTTTGATTATTGCTCCTAGTTTGCAGTCGTCTGCAAACTTCGTTAGCCAAAGACCTTCTGTGTTGGCCTGTACTTCAGAGAAGTAGATACCAAACAGGAGAGGACCCAGGACTGAACCCTGTGGTACTCCACTTGTCACTGGTCTGAAGTTGGATTTTGAAGTCTGCTACTTTCACAGTGTGGGTTCTGTCATTGAGCCAGTTGGCAACCCATCTTGTGACATAGGGATTTATACCTAGTTTAGTGAGTTTTATCTATAATTCCAGAGTGGGGGATGATGTTGAAAGTCTTGGTGAGATCTAGATAGGCTGTGTGAACCACCTTACCCTCATCTACGGCTTTGGTGACTGCTTCAAAGAAGTCTATCAGGTTTAGGAGACATGATCTGCCTTTTACAAACCCAAACTGGGTGGGGTCCTGAGTTTGGAGATTACCAATGTCATTGTTTATAAGTTCCATGATGATACGTTCCATAGCCTTGCAGACCAGGCTCGTTAGGCTAATGTGGTGGTAGTTTCCGGGGTCTGTGGTGGCTCCCCCTTTGTGGAGTGGGATAACTGTCACTTTGCGCCATTCAGTGGGCACATAGCCTGAGGTGAGGCTATGATTGAGAATGGTGCTTAGGTGGGGTGCCAGTTCATTCTGTAGTTCATGTAGAACACAGCCTGGGATGTTGTCAGGTCCCATGGATGCTGTGTTCTTGGCTTTGGATAGTGTGTTTTTTACCTGTGCAGCCTTGGTTACAGGAACTTTGCATTCTTCTGGTATAGAGATGGGCCCTTTAGGGGATGACAGGGGGGTAAAGTTAGCACTCAACCTATCTCCCAGGATGTTGGCAATATCAGTTGGTTCTGTATATTTAGTGCCATTGTGCTGTAACTCAAAGAAGATCTGAGTGTTGCCATTGAGATTCTTGACATAGCTATAGAATGCTTTGTGGTTGTCTTTAGTCAGTGGCGATTTTGTTTTCATAACTAGCTTTGGAGGATTTTATGAGGGATCTCAGCTTCTTACTGAGGCTGACCAGGGTGTTTCTCCAATCATGGGATTTTACTCTTTTTTGCAACAGTTTCTTTCTTCTGTTGTAGAGTTTGTTTATAGCAGGGGACCACCAGATTTACTTCCTTTTTTTGGAGGATAGCATCTTGGTTCTGTTAGGGATTGCACAATCCATGCACTCGTGTAAGTGCTTATAAAGTGCATTTGTGTAGGATTCAGCAGTCATACCTCTATTGTCCGTCAGCATGGGTATCGTGAAGTTTGCCACTTCTGTCTTAAGAAGCGTGAAGTTGGCTTTGGAGAAATTTTTTACTGTGGTTTCCCTAATGGGGGGTAGGGGAGGGATGTGGATGTCTAGGGTGGATTAGCTTGTGGTCGGATCTGACCAACGAGGAATTGACCTCTGGTGTGGAGCACCGGTTGCTCATGTTGGTAATAACCTGTTACCTCTTATTCCTCATTCATGTTTCCTGGTAACACTACATTTTGAAGGTGCTTGTTTTCACATACCTAATTCTTACAGATTTCAAGTATTTTAATTTTTTTTTGTGTCTGGATCACATTAACATTTCTCTTCCTTGCATACCTGTCAACCTGGAAACATCAAAAATCTGGACAGAGGCCCATGAAAAGTAGGTACAACTGGGCAAAAATCAGGATGCTGATTAACATACAATTTGCATATGTAATCATGTAGCCCTGTTCTCCCCAATGGAATTGTGGGATACCAACATGAAGATTGAAGTCACTAAATAATAATAATACATAATGGCAGACATTTGAATTTCAGTCTTCATATCTCTCAGAAAATACATAACAATGTTATTCTAGCAACTGAGTTTACAGGAACAAATATTTAAAATCTGTTCCTATTTTTGGGCCTTTGTCCCACCATTAGTTTTGGCTTTGTCCAGATTTCTTGCTCTGAGAGATTGAGAGGTATGAGGCACAAACATTTCATAAAAAGTCAGGGTGGTTCTTTACTATCAGGGAAAGCTAGGAGTTCACCAGTTCACAACATGGAACGGCAGACAGGAAAGTAAGTTTAATGGAAAAACAGAGCTAAAATGTTTCACATCAGTAATGAAGAACACATGCACTGACAGCAACTCTGTTTAACCAGCAGTTTAAACAGTACTTTTACTGGATGGATAGACATCAAATACAAAATAAAAAAATAAGTAAATAAATTCTCGTATTGCTGCCACTTGAAGGAAAAAGACAATACCGGTGTAAAAGACCTCTGTAGTTTCCCAGTGATTGTGAAGATTAGGACTTTCCTAACTTGACTCCCATTACCCACAAATGGTGTGGAGTGGTCATACTAGTTAGCAGTGTGGAGAGCTCCCCCTCAACAAAAGCCACTGTCAGATGAGACCTAATCTTCACAATCATTTTCCCTAAACCAGTAATGTACTCCTCTAGTCTTGGTTATTTCAGCCATATTCATGATATAGGAACTGACAGTTATGAAATACCGTAATCTTAACAAGGATCAAACCTATAAAAGCAGCATTAACTCCATAAGGTACATAGGCAAAAAAAAAATATTAAAAAGCTGTACTTAAAACATCATGTATACATTTGAAATGCACAAATGATGGCAGTCACAAAACGAAAATTAAAAAAATCTATGACTATTTACTTTCTTGGGGTGGGGGCAAAAGAAGAACAGTCCTATCTGATTGGTGTACATCAAGAAGTATAACCAATGGGGGAGTGAATAAAAAAACAGAGGAGAAATTATGCTTGAAGGTTACATTGTTCTCAGAGACTTATGCCATGAACTAATACCTTATATTACATCTAAGAAAATAACTTCTAGTTACCATAGTCATCCTTTCAGGCAACAGTGGATAAAAGAATCTCCCCAGTAGTCGTTCCCCCCCACAACGGAGTCTTAACAGGTAAAATGTTAGCAGATGAGGTACTAGGGCAACCTCTACTCAAATTAGTTTTGCAAAGAAACACTGCATGGAGAATTTGGAACCTACAGGATCACCTTTTTAGCAAACCAAGGAGAGTTAACTTTCTTGACCAATTAGTACATCCCACAAGGCAGAGTTTCCAGTCGCACACAACATGCATGTGTCTATTTTCTTTCTTTTGGGGGTGGGGGTTCTGTGGATGTGCCAGAGGAGGATCCTTCATCTGCAGAAAACAGATCTACCTTGGGCGAATCCATCCCTCAGACTGTACAAATCACCATATTATCCACTCGTATATGCTGTAACCTCTTGAAAGAATAAATGCTGTCTTGGAAAACAATAGTTCAGTTACCATCACCAGCTGTACAGCCTAGTTGTAATGGTTTTACCGTATTTGTTCAATAGACCAGTTAAATTATTTAGTGTATCATAGGTAGGTACCAGGCTATTAGCCCTAGGGTCTATACAAGCCTAGCCAAAAAAGTACCCTGACTTTCGGCACCCAAGAAAATTATTTTCCTGTGCCCCTGTCAAGCAGAGCCACAGAGGTGATCCCCATGGTGAATTTCCTATTTCCCATCCAATCATCGATTGTTCTTGAAGAGTGCTAATGAGGACCTTTGTTTGATATAGATAGGCAGTTTGTTCCAGAGTATGGGAAGTCTCTGGGACAGGAATCTATCCCTCCAGCATGTTCTGTTTATTGTGGTGACACGGTTTAGGTCCCTAGAGCGTGTAGCTCGGAGGGATTGGGATTTCTTTAAGTGGAGCATGTCCAACAGCTCTCGGTTTGACATAGCTTTGTATATTAGGTGGAGATCGCCTCTGAGTAGGTGATATGCGACGCAGTAAAGATGGAGTTTTGTGAGACTGTCTGGAAAGGGCATCAGTTTGAGGCCAGTAATCCTCTTTGTGAGGTATTTCTGCAGCCTTTCCAGTTGTTGTTGATGTCTTGTGAGGTACATACTAAAAGGGGCGTTGTACTGTATAATGGGTCTAATGAGTGACGAGTAGAGGGGAACAATGACCTCTTTACCTCTTTTTGTCTGGATGAGAAACCTTTTGTGATGAAGTGTGCCACATAGAAGGATTTCCTGACTACTGTGGAGATGTGATTATCAAAGGAGAGACTACTGTCTATCTGTGTCCCAAGGTCTCTTATCACACTTTCGGTGTTAATTAGACTACCACCTATGTGGTAACTCATGGGTACAGACATGGCTTTGACACCAGGCATCTGTCTCAGTGAGGCCCTTTTGTAGAATGTCCACATCGTTAGGAGTTTCAGTTATGGCTCCTAGTTTGCAGTCATCTGTGAACTTCATTAGCCAAAGACCTTCTGTGTTAGCCTGTACTTCCAAAAAGTAGATACCAAACAGGAGAGGACCCAGGACTGAACCCTGTGGTACTCCACTTGTCACTGGTCTGATGTTGGATTTGGAGTCTGCTACTTTCACAGTGTGGGTTCTGTCAGTGAGCCAGTTGGCAATCCATCTTGTGACATAGGGATTTATACCTAGTTTAGTGAGTTTATCTATAATTCCAGAGTGGGAGATGGTGTCATAAGCCTTGGCGAAATCTAGATAGGCTGTGTGAACCACTTTACCCTCGTCTATGGCTGTGGTGACTGCTTCAAAGAAGTCAGTCACGTTTAGGAGTCATGATCTGCCTTTTACAAACCCGAACTGGGTAGGGTCCAGAGTTTGGAGATTACCAGTGTCTTTGTTTATAAGTTCCATGATGATACGTTCCATGGCCTTGCAGACCAGGCTTGTTAGGATAATGGGGCAGTAGTTCCCAGAGTCCATGGTGGCTCCCCCTTTGTGGAGTGGGATAACCATCGCTGTGCGCCATTCAGTGGGCACAAAGCATGAGATGAGGCTGTGATTGGGGGTGGGGTGCCAGTTCATTCTGTAGTTCATGTAGAAAGCAGCCTGGGATTTTGTCTGGTCCCATGGATGCTGTGTTCTTGGCTTTGGAGAGTGTGTTTTTTTACTTGTACAGCCGTAATTACAGGAACTTTGCATTCTTCCGGTATAGAGATGGGCCCTTTAGTGGGTGGGTGGGGGGGGGTAAAGTTAGCACTGAACCAATCTGCCAGGATGTTGGTAATATCAGTTGGTTCTTTATATTTAGTGCCATTCTGCTGTAACTTGGAGCGGATATGAGTGTTGCTATTGAGATTCTTGACATAGCTATAGAATGCATTGTGGTTGTCTTTAGAATCAGTGGTGATTTTTCAATAACTAACTTTGGAGGATTTTGAGGAATCTCAGCTTCTTACTGAGGCTGACCAGGGAGTTCTTCCAGTCATGGGATTTTACTCTTTTTTTGTAACAGTTCTTTCTTCTGTTGTAGAGTTTGTTTATGGCAGCGGACCACCAGATTGGCTTTCTTTTTTTGGAGGCTAGCATCTTGGTTCTGTTAGGGATAGCACAATCCATGCACTCGTGTAAGTGCTTATAAAGTGCATTTGTGTAGGATTCAGCAGTCGTACCTCTATTGTCCATCTGCATGGATGTCATGAAGTTTGCCACTTCTGTTTTAAGAAGTGTGAAGTTGGCTTTGGAGAAATTTTTTATGGTGGTTTCCCTAATGGGGGGGTGGGGGCGGGATGTGGATGTCTAGGTTGATTAGCTTGTGGTCGCATCTGACCAGTGAGGAAGTGACCTTTGGTGTAGAACACCGGTCGCGCATGTTGGTAATGACCAGGTCTAGGATATTGCTGCCCCTGGTGGGGGTGTGGATAAGTTAATCCGAGGTGTTGGAATTTATGAATTCAAGAAAACGTTGAGCAAAAGAGTTGGTGCATGAGTAGTTTTCCCAGTTAATGGTGGGGTAGTTAAAATTGCCCATTATTAGGGTGTTGGGTTGTACCCTAATATTTTCCAGTGTATCAAGAAATGAGGAGTAGGGATCCTGGGGCATGATGGGGGATCTGTAGCAAGTTGCAGTTTGGGCTACGGTCTTGCCCAGAGTTAGTTGCACTTGGATAATCTCGGATGCATTATACTGAGCAACTAGCCTGGAGGTGTGGATATCCTTAATGTATATGGACACGCCTCCACCTTTAGTGTTTCGGTCCAGGTTAGGTGGCCGAAAGGTGTGGTATGAATTATAGCCTGGTAATGCAGGGGTGCTCTCTGGATCCTTGAACCAGGTCTCTGTCACTGCACAGATGTCGATGTTCTCCATTTTAAGGAGTGCCTTGAGTGAATTCACTTTGAGGTTTAGACTTCTAGCATTGAGTAGCATTACCCTCAGATTTTGCTTACTTGTACCTGTTACGCCGGTGAATTTGTCATTTGAACCTTGCCTAAAAAAGGCACTATAGGAGTGGCAAGAGCCTTAGCCAGTATCCAAAATCCCAAGGGTGACAGGTGCAGGCAAAGCATCGTGGTCTGTTGATCATGTCATCTCAGGCAGACAGATACTGGATCCCCATAGAATGACACCAGAAGCTTAACCAATTGTTGAAGTCAAACATTTTGTCCTTGTACTGTGGTATCATTCTGGGTGATGGCAGGATGCTACTCAGGACTAGGGTCATATCTGCCTGGGCTACAAGATTGGAGAGCTCCTCCATGTCTCTTTTCATGTAGTCCAGGGAGGTACATCTCAGGTCATTCACACCAACATGGACAATGACAGAGTCATATTTGTACTTGTTGTGGAGTGACCTGAGTGCATGCGTTATGTGCCGGATTCTGACACCTGACAGGCAGCTGACAGTAACTTTCTCCTTGTTTAGCCTGGTGAGTGGAACATCAGTGTGCCTGACTATAGAGTCACCTATGACTAGAGTCTTGGGTACGTTGTTATGCCTTATGGGCTGTGGTTGAGTGGCACACTGAGTTTGTGGGCTGTGTGCCATTTAGGTGTTGTTGGGGGATGGAGATTGCATGCGTTTCTGCTTTGGAGGTCTCTGTTGCTTGAACAGATTTTTATTTAGAGCCTCCGCAAATGTAGGTGTGTGTTTTGTGTTGCTATGTGTGTGTTTTGGTGGTGTAGGTTTTGAGGGGCTATGTGATGAGTGTGGTGTGGTGCAAGTGTTTACCTTCTCCTCTTGACTGTCTAGTCCACTCTTGGGTGAAGAGAGCTTTGCTTCCAGTTTGGCTATATAAGTGCATCTCTCACAGGTTGAAGTGTTGGGTGGTAGGAGGAGAGGGTTGTCTGTGTACATGAGGAAATTAATGCATTACCCCAAGATGTCCAGATTCATCAGGTAGACAGGAGAAAACACCGGGAGCTGTCCCTTAGATATGCCTGGATAGGTGCTTATTTATTAAGTACTAAAAACTGTTTCCCTCTAGACAAGAGAGTAAAGTTGAGTGCTGTAGTAATTTGTAGCTTATTTAGGGCTTACAGCGAGTTCTGAACAAGTGCTGAGCTCAAAGAAACAGATTTGAGTGCTTTTTTTTTTAAATATAATAGTAGCAAATGAGCAAACTGATTCAAACAAATTAACCAATATAAAGCTAAAAACTGAGCCCTGTTCCAGCAGTCTGTGATCAGGCAAGTTCTAACTGCACACTCCTCCCACTAGGGTGCAGGGGAACTTTCTCCAAAAAAAGATGGTCTGGATTAGTGCTCAAGTTATAAAAACAAAGCTAGATTCAGCAGGTCTGAGTTTAGTCTCTGCTACAGCAAACAAGGCGTACCAATTTCATAAAGAAACAGTTCAAATAAGCAGGCACAGTAAGCCTTTAACCAAAAACTCCCAGCTCAGAAGGGCAGAATCTACCCTCTCCTCCCACAAGAGTGCAGACCACACCTTCTTAATGTAAAATAACTGGCCCAAATCCCAAGTGCTTAAACCAGAACTAATACACTCTTAGAATAACAGACACTAAGCCTTCAATCAGCAACTCCCAACTAAGATATCATCATATTATAAGTAATCACAGATTGCTTAACTTAGAAAAGCAGGCATTGCTACTTAGTCTACCTTCCCAAGTTTTGCTAGTTCTTCAAACAACAAAATCTGAACCTTCCATTCTGAAATGCTTACTTCTTTTTGAGACTGTTAGCCAATACGACATTGACTACTTTTTTCTGTTGCCTGTCATAGCCATGCATCTTAGAGTACAACACAGTCTGTCTGATGTAACATTACAGGCAAACTACAACAAAATAAAATACTAACTGCCACAGGAAAACAGGACTTGCTTTTTTTTAAAACTGCTTTCTTCAGTTAAAAACAGTTTAAAACAGAGAGGCTGCTGCTTGTCTGCTAACATGAGACCTAGAATCAAAATTCTAACTAAAATGCCAAGAATGTGTTGGTCAGAATGATTACATACAAAGAAGAGAAGTATAATATACATACGGGTGACGGGAAAATAAACATCTCTGAAGTAAATCCCTCATCAGTTTTGAACAATTCGTAGACAGTAAGTAATATACTTCTGAATAACCAAAAAAAAAAAAAATACCTGAATACAAAGCACCAAAAAGTCACCAGTAAAAAAATCCAAACAAGTGCCCTGGAAAGATGAAAAACAGCAGTCCACAACTTCGATGCCAGTATTTTAATAATAAAAACACCAAGACAATATTTTAATAATAAAAACACCAAATGAGAGGGGTATAAAGTTAGGTTAATGTCGTTTGTCCGCATCTGATGAAGTCTGTACACTAGGGACGAAAACCAGAGTTATTTGTGAGGCGTTTGTGTTGGTGTTTTTATTATTAAAATATTGGCATTGAAGCTGTGGACTGCTGTTTTCCATCTTTCCAGGGCACTTGTCTGGATTTTGATACTTTTGAATAAACATTTTACTCACATGTTTAACTGGAGTCTTAGAAGATGTTAGTCATAGACATAGAGAGTTCAACTTCTGACCTACTAGAATACATGCACTTTTAACATACAGCTGCAACCACCACATTCCAAAATTTTCAGAAAAATAAATATAAATTTGACGTTTGTGTAAAATATACGCCACTGCACAAGGTGGGTATAGGTCTAATCCAAGATCTCTGCATCCATCTGCTGCATACCTCTCAAGTTAAAAGTTAAAGACAGTCCAAGTCTCGACAGGCTGGCTGTCTGCCTCATTAAGTAGTGTCATCATGTAAAAGCCCATGGACATTGATGACTTTGCAGGATATGCTGGCGATGTGTGGTAATGTCAGCAATAAATTTAAAGTTGTAACCCCCCCACAAAAAAAAAAGAAAAAAAATCGGGGAATTAAAGGGGTCAGTTGGGAATTTGTGGCGCCCCAATATTTTGCCCTCAAAACTGGTAAATACCGAGGAATTTGGTACAGTTGAGAGTTATGCTGCCTTGCCCTTTGCATTATCCACTGTAGCAAGAGTGTTCACAAAGTGTACTGCTGCAGTTATCGCTCATTGCTGGCTATGGGGTATCCACATTTTTCCATGTTAGTTGGCATGATTATTTTTGCAGAGATTTTTTTCAAAGTGGCAGGAATCTCTCACTTGAATGAGATATCTCTTACACAAGCTGAGATTCCAAGGGAGCATTCAAAAAAAATTTTTTTTAAACTCTCTCACACAGGACTGTGTTCCTGGCATGTCAGCTAGATACCTCAGTTCAAAGTGCTTTTCTTCCACAAGAAAAAAAATAGATGTTTACTTAGATCTATTTCTAAGGTTTTCTACTCAGACTTCGGTCACTGATTGGGAGTATCACAGGATTTTGGGTTTCATGGTATCTATGATTTTCATGATACCCCCTGGCAAGACTCTACTTGAGAAAAATAGAATTGTATCTGAAGTCTCTTTGGTCCCAGCACAACATCCTTTGTCTTTTCAAATCCTTTTCTGGGGTTTGCCAGAAAATAAATCCCTTAGTGGAGACAGCAGATTTTTCTAAATTCAGGTTTCCTCTTCTTCCTCCCTGCTCCAAAGCAGTCAGTCACCACAGATGTTTCAGACTTTGCTTGGGGAGCAGTTTCAGGAGAGATAAAAGTTCAGGGAGTGTGGTACACCAAGGATAGATGGAAGCAACTAAATATCAAGGAGATGCTTGCCATAATCAAAGCACTCAACTCTCTGAATAATGTTTGGTCCCCAGGACCCTTTCATATTCTTACAGGCAAAACCAAACGACGTCAGCAAGCAAGGGGGAACTAGGTTTTACCCTCTTTGCAGACTAACCATGTTAGCTTGGGGTATAGCTTCACAGCATAATCTTACACCAGGAATCTTGTATCTATTCAAATCAAAATTGTTTGTCAGACAAGCTGATCAGGACAAGGGCAGACCCTGTAAATGAAAACTAGATCGTGGGTCTTTCAAGATATGATCCATGCAAGAAGGCCTTGAAGATGGATGCCTTTTCCTTTTCTTGGTCAGGAATGCTCCTCTTTGCTTTCTCCACTGATATCTAAGGGTACTTCCTAGATTCAGAAGAATCCCCTAAGATCATTGGGGTAACTCCCTTCTGGCTCTGGCAACAGTGGTTCTCCCTTATTTTAGAAATGACCAGGGGCATTTACCACAAGCTTTTTCACAGCATGGATCTATTTGCACAAGATCAAGGGTGTTTGATATACTCCAGCCCTGGTCAATTTCAACTGACTGCCTGGATGATAGGGACTTGATTCCCTTTAGGCACCTGTTTACTAAGGATGTCAGCAGGTACTAATGGAGACAAGAAGGGATTCTAGATCTTTACTAAAAGCCAGAGATAAAGCCTGGAAAATTTGGAAAACTGACAAAACCCCTAGCTCCAGGCAATACTATAAACAGCTTAGAAACGAGGCCAAGACAGAATCGAAAATAAACAAAACTTATTTTCTTAGCACCCAAAGCAAATATTCAAATAATCCACACAAATTCTGTCATGCCATAAACTCCTTACTAAAGCCAGGCAAAACCACTACTCCAGCACCCAGCTCTACTAACAATACCCTAGACAAAGCTTCTCCATTTAATAGCCATTTTACCAAGTCTGTCTTAGCCATGTCCAGTCAAATAACCAAAAACAATCTACCTCAATCCATACTAGAATCCTACATACCCAAACTCTGGAAAATATCTCACATCATCCCTCTGCATAAAGGAAGCAACTCCTACGAATTCTCCAACTATTGACCTATTGCCATCCTTTGCCCCCTAACCAAAATTCTTGAGAAATGCATACACTTGCAGGTGATGACCTTTCTCAACACACACACAGTCTACTATCTACCACACAACATGGTTTCCATCCACATCACAGCACCACCACAGCCCTTCTATCCTTCACTAATCATATAAACCTTCACAGGAATGATAAGTATGTATCAGCCATTTTCCTCAACCTCTCAAAAGCATTTGATATGGTCTTCCACTCCATTCTATTAAATTCACTAACATCCACTATCCTTCACCTCCTCTACTATAGCTTGGTCCAGAAGCTACCTATCTAACAGGTAACAATCAGTCCAGTGGAAAGGAACTCTGTCTACACAACTTCCAACCACCATAGGTGTCCCACAGGGCTCTATACTGGGCCCACTATTGTTCTCTTTTTTTCACAAATAACCTCAATAGCTCTACACAACATGCCACACTCTTACAATATGCAGATGATTCAACCTTGATCTGCTCCGCCTCATCCCCCACCACCCTACATACACTTACTCAAGATACCTTTAACTCAGTAGAAAAATGGATGTCAGGTATCCAACTGGTTTTAAATTCCAAAAAGACAAAACTGTTACTATTTACCCCTAATATATAAAAAAAAAAAAAACCTCTCCTTTACCATAACATCTAAGGATGGCACCACCATCTCCCCTTCTAACCACACCAAACTTCTGGGCATTGAAATAGACAATAATCACCACTTTGATGTTCACATCTCACATAGCATAAAACTAGTACACAAAAAGCTAGGCTCCCTATACAGGCATAAGTCCTTTCTCTCACAAAAATCAAGAGTCAGTCTTGCACAAACTTACCTCCTCTCAACTCTATTATATACAGCACCAATCTTTACCCAAATCAGACAAGGTGACCTAGACAAATTAGAATCATGCCACCATAAAATAGCAAAGTTTGCTACTAACTCAACCTATACAACCCATCACTGTACTGCACTAAAAGAACTAAAATGGCTTGAGCTACCACAACTACTTAACTATCACCAGCTGAGCACAGCCTACAATATTCTCAAATATCCTGAAAAAACCCCCCTCATTATCCAACCTACTTAATGTCTACACTGCAAACCAGCACCTAAGATCTAGTGAAAAATCTCTCCTCTCCATCACCTAGGCTAACAACAGTGCAGGGAAAGTGCTCTACTCCAACAACATTGCCAGAAAGTGGAACTCTCTTCCCCTATTCGTGTCCACTGCCCCCTCCACATCCATATTCAAAAACTCCCTCAAATCGCTTCTTCTTAGTACCTGGTTATGCCTTTGTATCACATAACCCTACCCACACTACTACTAACTGCCCAAACTGCCCTCTTATCACATGCTGGATCTCTGATCCCCTGTAAGTGTGGTCATCTGAAAGAGTACTTTTAACTGTAGAATCTTACTTGATATATTTTCTACTCTCACCAGTCTATAACTGACATTGTCTTTTTACCTATGTCCTATATCTTCTTTTACCTGGAGTGTTTTATTAACTTCTTGTTATATTACTATGCTCAGCATACATGATGTAACCTGTTTTGTGTAGTATGCTAGATGTACTGTAACTGACATTGTCTTTTTACCTATGTCCTATGTCTTCTTTTACCTTGAGTGTTTTATTAATTTCTTGTTATACTACTATGCTCAACATACATGATGTAACCTGTTTTGTGTATTATGCTGGATGTACTGTATTTGTATAACTTGATGCCGGAGCTTTTCTCTCCGGGCCTCCTCTGAAAATGGACCTGGTCCAGTTGGAATTTCCCAGTTAACAAATGTAAAATAAAATAAAATAAATAAATAAAAGAAACCCTGCACTAGAAGATCATATTTTAGCAAATGGAAAAGGTTTTTAGTTGGTGCAAACTACCGCAGCTCCGAAGATCTTCCCAGGGTAAGTAACCTGTTGGGTAAGTAGTTACTTACCCTGGGAAGATCTTTGTATTTCCGGGCCTTCGATGAAGTGGGTTTGATTTTTTTAGTGTTGACAAAATGAGATTCGATATTATGGCACTTTCACAAAATAAAGTAAACTTGTATGTGTATGTATGTGTATATATATATATATATATATATATATATATATATATATATATATATATATATATATATAATATTTATTTATATATATATATATATATATATATATGTGTGTGTGTGTGTGTGTGTTTATACACATTCTACACATCATTTTTATTATTATTTAGTATATTATTAGTGCATAGAAATATTCCTAAAAAAATCCCTAAAAAACCTTTACAGATTGTTTGGCAGCTTATATAAATTTAACACACTCTTAATTGAGCAATAGTAGTTTGTCATGGTTTCTGAATATAAATGTGTGTGTGTATATATATATATATATATATATATATATATATGTATATATATATATATATATATATATGTATATGTGTGTGTGTGTATATATATATATATATATATATATATATATATATATATATATATATATATATATATATATGTATATATATGTATATATACATATATATATATATATATATATATATATATATATATATATATATATATATATATATATATATATATATATATGTATATATGTGTATATATGTGTGTGTGTATATATGTATGTATGTTTAGTTACCTTGACCTCACTTCTGCTTTGATTAGATCTGTCGCATCACACCAGGGTTTTTTCATGCTGCTATTACCATGTGGTATTGGTATAAGTCCCCCATTTACCATACTGGTGGATGCTTATGCATAATCATGCAGAACCTGCACACTTTTATACATTACTGGTTTACTTCATCAACTGTTTTTTGTATTTTTGTGTGATACATATAGGGTAAGCCCCCAATGTTTCCTCTAGAGTCATCTTGCACTCCAAATGCATGTACTCCCTCTGTATGATCTACATTTTATACCTCTTCCTGTCTTGTTTAGATGCTCACTATGGATATCCTTCTCTTTAAACTGCTCACACTTTTGGTTCTCCTTTTCTTCATATAGTCTTGCTGTGCATTACTTGGCAAAATGTTGCACACTGCCTATCCAAACATTTCTGGCCTTATGATGCTTTGTCTTTATACGTACTAATATGAAAATGGGTCAAAGGTTTCAGTTTCTCATCTCTCTCTCTCTGCTGTTCATCATCATCATTTCCGGTCTTCACACGGTGCAATGCCCTCACCCCTTCCAGATTTGTCTCATCTCCGAGTAGAGTAGACCATTTGTGAAGTAACTCCTTGACTGCTGTTCTGCATTTCCCCCATTCGTACTTCTCTGGGCACCAGTAATTTTGATGTTCACTTCTGTTTTTGAGGTTGGGGAGTTTAGCTTCAGCCCAATCCAGCCTCAGTTTTTTAAACAAGAAACATCTTTATTAAACTATCAGTTATGACATAGATAATCATATATTTATATAAATGAAAAGCCGTATTGGCATATTTTCATTTGTAAATGTCATACATGACTTAAAATCTAGCCATTCATGGTCAATCAAGACATTGCAAAGGTTCAACTCCTGCCTTCCCTTAAACCTCATTCCTTCTCCAAAACATTATTCTGCATGTATTGTTCCCAAAATTTCCATTTTTTTCTATACAATTTGCTGCTACCCTTTTCTAAAGATCCCACTTTCAGTTGTTCTATCTCTCTTACTTCATTCAGTACTTCTAATGTGGTTGGTTTAGACTTCAGTTTCAATTTTTTTTGTAAATGCTTTTTTGGCAACTGTCAGAATTACTCAGTAAGGCCTTACTATATCTAGGCAATTCCAGTACTTTTTCATAGCTTAAAAAAATAATTTCCTTAGTTATACCCATTTACTCACACAGTATTTTCTTTAGAATAGTCTGCAGAGGATTTTTAAAGTCTGCCAACTCAGTATATTCCAAAAAATATGTTCCCAGTTGCCTCTTTCTTTCCCATCACATCTCCAACATTTTCAGTCTACCTGAGGAAAATTTCTTTGGAGTCTGCTGGGGCATAAAAGTACCTGTGCAAACACTTCCAACCAAAGATCATAAGTCTTCTAGACTTTGTTGCATATTTTGGAGCCATAAATATATCCTCGCATTTTATCTTAGTGAATTGCTTATCTAATCTGTCTTTCCAGTCCTTTTTAACCTCCTCCGATTGATTCCTATACAGGAGTGTAGCCAGAGATTTACAATTTGTACTCTGACCGAATGTTGCTGCCCCTTCTACCCACTTATCACTTAAAAATGTACTCAACCTACAGAATGCTACCCCCAAGATATAGAGGAAGAGGTGTGCTATTTTCAAGTTACTATTTATATCCATAAAAAGATAGTTTTAGAGGTGTGTTCCTTTTGCACTTGAATTCTTTGTATGCCTCTGTACTGCAAGTAATCTTTTGCACAGTTCTAAACATTCTGTTCTTTTGAGTATTGACATTTCTAAGAGATGCTCGGAAAAAAATGTACTCATTTGAGTACACCAAGTATGCCTAGCTGCACCCTTATTCCTATAGTTACCATGTAATATTTTATGTACCCTACTAATTAATTATCCCTTTTTTAACAGCTGCTTCTGTTATAGATTCTCGTAAAAATGCTACCAGTGCTGGTGTTTTGCTCAGGATCTTCCTGTTTCCTTCTCTTTGAATACACTCTGATATAAGTCCTTGATTGGGAAGGCAATATCTAGCCTGCAGTCCAAATGAATTCTTGGCCTCTTCACATTCTGTTACCTTTCCTTCTCTAATTATTTGCTCCCAATACCTTGCTTCATTTTCCAGTTTTCTCCAGAAAATTCCAGACTCCTATTGCCTATTCTTTGTACCCCTGATTACAGTCATCCCTATCAGGAAAATCTCCTTTCTCCATCCTCGTGTTGGCTTAGTTCTTGAGTGCTTTCTGCTGCTTTATGAATTTTGTATTCTGTACAGTGGTTATTATTCTCCTTAAGGATCTGTATCCAAAATCACAGTCTCACCTTGTTTCTTGAGCTTCCACCCTGTTTTATCTTCCTGCCTTTCCACTTTGAATTATAGCTTTTTGCTTGTGCTGTGTATAAGAGCAGTAACTGTATATATTTTAGAACTACACAGATAAGTCTCCTAGGTATATGAGTATTAACTGTGCAGCTCTGTAATACCCCTTCAAATTTGGTATTGCCAAACCACCTTGTTCTATTGGAAGGATCAACTTAACCCATTTGACTCTTGTCCTCTTCCCCTCCCAGATAAAATCTTTCAGTTCTTTATGTGCTATCCAGAACTACTCCTCTGGTTGATAAAAATATGCCTGACCTGTATATAAAACTGAAGGGTTTAAAAGCATTTTCAGTGCTTGTATCCCGCTATCTATATCCATAAAACATAGTTTCCAATTTTTCATTTTTTGTATTATCTTTTTTTAGTCTCTTGCCACATATCCTTAGCTGCCAAAACAGAATCCTTTTTAATCCATACTCTTTAAGTACTTTATTATGTTCCCATAAATATGGGCTTTGCTGAACCAATCTGTATGTGGGTTTATAGTTTACAGCTGTTGCCTTTGTTTTGTCTTAATTTTGTATACTGAAAAGACCTGAAATTGTCTCAAAATGTTCCACAATACTGAAATGTCCTTTTCTGGTTTTATCTGCAAGTAAAGACAATTTTTCTTGATTACCATACCAATTGATATCCTTCAATTTCTGAGTCCCTCATTTTCTTTGCTGGTGGTTCTAAATATAAAGCAATTAAAAAAGGAAAGAGGACAACCTCTACCTGGTTCCTCTTCTCAAACAAACTTTTTAGAGAGAAACCCCACCACTTTAATTTTCACCTCTGATCCCTCATGTATCTTTCTAATCAACCTTACAATTTTATCAGGGAATGCAAATGCTTCCATTGCCATACTCATAAAATCCCAGCTTATTCTGTCAAATGCTTTTTCTGCATCAACATCCACCAACAACAGTGGTGTTTTCTTACATTCTGCTTTTCTCTGGATCATCATTTGTTCTGTTCATGTTGTTAAATGTTTGCCTCCCCTCCACAAAACCACATTGATCCATATCTGTCATTTTTGACATTATCTTTGTCATCCTTTTAGCCATTATTGACAATTTGTAATCATTGTTTAAAATCTAAATGAGCTTATATGAAGCTGAATCTGATGAGTCTTTACCATCTTTAGGTATTATAGCTACCACTGCTTTCTTTCAGGATATTCGTGCTTCTCCTTCTTTTAAAGTACTGTTAAACAAAACCTTCCATATCTGTATCACTTTCTTCCCTTAGCTTCCAAACTTCCACAGGAATACAATCTATTCCTGGGGTCTTTCCTGTAGATTGATTATACATCATCATTTCAATCTCATCTCCTCCTCCTATCCTAAGTGCTAGTAATTAAGCCTCGCCTACCTTTAACCTTGGCATATTTAATTCTTCTGCAGATATTTCCATTTCTACTTTTTCTTGCTTTCCACATTTGTCTGCTTTTTTACAGGTTTTCATAATATTTTCAATATATTTCTAATACCTCTTTCCTTGTTATAGGTTTCCTAAACTTGGCAACAACCCTTTCTACTTTCTTTTGCTTAAGCCGTTGTGCTAAAAGGTTTTGTGCTTTGGAGTTATCAAAAAACAGTTGCTTAACAGCAACCTTTTTAAACTCATGCATATTATTGAGATGGTCCCTTATTTTCTCTTTAGCACTCTGCAATTGCGCCTCTTCTTGTTCTGAGAGATCCCCCCTATTCTGCAGTACTTTAACCTTTGTCAATCCATCTTAACTAATGCTTGTTACTTCTTAACCATATCTATTTTTCTTTTATTTTCACCCTATTTTTAAACTCCACTTTGTTTACCCCCCTCCCTATCTGTATTTTTGGAAGAAATTTCTATCTTCTCTAACAACTCCCAAATAATTGCCACTACCCATTCCTTAAATTCCTCTTTCTTAACAGATAGGTATGAAAACGCCAGTGTCTCATTTTTATTTTAGTTACTGTTGGCATGTGATCTGAAATAGTTATTGGCTGCATATCAGAACTTTTAATTAAATGTGCATGTTCCTATGAAATATAATTTCTGTCAAGTTTGGCCCAGATTTTGTACCTTATGGAATAATTTGTAAATTCTCTCCAAACTCCTCCTACTTGAGTGTACATATTCCATGCCAAGTATTTTCATATATATTATTTTTCAAAAATCTACCCCCTTTCGTTATATTTTCCCTTCTAGGACCCTAGATAACATCCTCACTGTTGCAAACCAAATTTCAGTCCCCACCTATAAATAATATTTCCTATCGAAAGCTAATTATTTCTCTCAAATATTTCTTAAGCTCCATTACAGGAGTTTTAGGTGTAATATATATACATGCCAGCATAACCTTCCTCCCTTGCTACTAGTCCCTTATTACTACAATTCTACCATTATCTTTTTTTTCCTCTTCTATCACTGTTGGAACTCCTTTCGCAATTAATATATGCTCTCCCCTTTTTCTTTGTCCCAAGTATTCTGCTGAATTACCATCTTGAAATCCTTTCCTTATCAAATTCACACACTCCGTTCTTTCCAAATGTCTCTCTTGTAGCATAGCTGTTTGCACTCTACATTTTTAATGTAGTTCACAAGTCTTTATTTTTTGTATATGTCTTTGTGACCATTCACATTTAAAGATAATATGGAAAATGGCATTATGTTAAGAAGTTATTATTCCCACCTGTTATGTATAATATTTTTAAATGTCTAGCCTCAGCTTTTGTGTTGTATGTATACACTAATGTTTGGCAGGTTGATCTTTTATACAGTTTTTTCTTGACATATTCATTTGAACCTATGTCACATCTTAACAAATCTTTTTGTTTTAATAAAACCCCTCAAAAAAAAAAACACCTCCGGATCATGCCCAAAACGTTTTTATATAATACTAACACACACAACATATGTACATCTTCAAATAATGAAGTTTAACCCTCCTAATAGGAACAATTGTCCCAGATTGACAATTATACTCTCAGGCTTGAATTAACATATAATGAAGCTTATCCATCCTAGGAAGCATGATGCAGCCTGTGCTTCTACCTCCACTAAGTACTGTATGTTTTTATCTTATCTTTATTCCCCTCCCAAATGAAGAAAACTACTTGAATGCTTTCAGAAAACACTATCTTCAAGTTTTTTTTGTTTTTATTGCCATTTTATCAGATTGTCTCCATAGAAATGTAAGGGCCAGATACACAGTTGTGTCCCACTACACACATTACACTGTAAACATTTATGTGTTAGAGGAAACATTGTTCAGTATTCACTATATTCAGTGTTCATTAATTTGCTTCCCCTTAAAACTTATTAAATCAAGAAAAGTTCTTAATCCAGTCATTCCCCTATGCAAAAATAAGAAAAGGCATATCCGTTTTCCTTGTATTATGCTTTTTTTGTCCAGGCTTTCTTTTCTTTTTACACTGCAGTGCCTACATTTCTTAAAACTGAACAAGAAGAAAGAAAGAAAGAAAGAAGCAAAAAATAGGAGCACCTGTGTACTTTAGTTCCCTATTATACACAAAATAACTAAAAAAAAAATTTGTAGCATGCAGTATTATGAAGTATTGTTAAGAACAAAATGTTGTTTTACTTGCAGTTAACTCTCTCCTTTCTATTATCCACTCTTAAATCTTTTTCCAAACATTGACATTAAGTAGTGCATATGCTTTTGGAGACCTTATATGTTTAAGAAAGTCCAATATTTCTAGGTTTTCTTTTTTTGTCGTACTTCATTAATGTAATTAATGCTTTGCAGTCTCACATTTATTCACCGATTTCAGAGTTGCTGGTTTTCTTCCTCTTGATCTCCATCTCCCAGATCCAGTCACTTGTTCATTTTCAACATTCTCCTTGTTCTACTAGTCAATTCTCGTTCTTTTTTCTGACTCTCAAGCATTTTCCTTTGGATCATTGGAAAAGGTTTCACTGGCAAAGTGTCTCTTTGGTCTTTATTATCAGAGGAGTAAGAAGAATCCTCTTCTGTTTGATAAGTCACTTTTTGTTGGACAAACTTTAGTATTTCCTCCTTAGCATGTTCTGAATCAAAGATTGATTTTGACTCCAGGAAAAAATATTATGAAAATAGCTGACAGCAGCTTGAATCTCGCAAATGCTTCTCTTCATTCCTTGATTGCTGGAATATATTTACTCATTTTATACCTGGTGTACAGCGAGCAGTTCATTTTCCAGAAACATTCTACTGTCTCCTCCTTTTAGTACTTTATCCTTCTGCCACGGTTTTGTCAGAGTCAACTCTTTTTGCTGTTACGATTGCATCTTTATTATTAAAGGTCTTGGGTTCTTTCTAATGGCCAGGTTTGGAGCACACAGAATGTGCCCTTTCAATTAAAGAGCTCCTGTTGTGAAGTACCAGCCCCTTTGCATATTTTTGCTTTCATAAAATGAATACAGTCTCTCTGGTGCAGCATAAAATCTCATTCTGCGGTGTCCTCTAATTCTGCCTTTTTTGAAACCTCTCTTCTTAAACAGTCTCATACTCAGCCAGCCTTTTCTTCATGTCAAACTGTTTTTTTTTTTTTGCTATTTATCAGCTCCTCTGAATGTCTGTTTAAAGCTTCTTCCTTTTTTTCAAGCCTTTTGTTATTTTAGTTGATATAGTCCTTCAGTGTTTCATTTATTTTAATCAGCTGTGAGCCATTTGACTTATTTTTCCTGTATTATTGAAGTCATGTCTTGTACCAAAGCTAGAGCTTGAACTGTTTTGTGCTGAACAATTGCAGGATTTTTCCCAGTTAGTTTTTTTCTCCTCACCATTTGTGATTGATTTTTCTTTCAGGTTCTCTGAATTTCTTTCTTTTTTTTTTTTTTTTTGCTGGTATACAGGCAGTGAAATTGCTGGTCAGTTACTAAAATTTACCCAAGAAGACAATTTCTCTGACTTTATTTTCTGAGTTTCTGTTTTCACACTGGAAGAGCTGAAGTTAAGCTGTTACATAGTGTGCAGCCATCTTGGAAGTCCCCAAACTCACTTCTTTTGAGTCAAAACAGGCTTCACGTCAACATTTTCATCATTTGTTGAATTGATGTTACATGCTTACTCTAAGCCTGGTTTGTTGTGTCAAACCATTTTTCTTGTTTACTTTCTGTGTACTGTAACATCTGTTCATCTTCATGGATTACTTACCATATTATGTGTAATGTCACTGTCTGTTCTTCATTATGATTTTTCTCGCCTGTATCTTGCTTGTCCTTCTGTCTGCAACATTTGGCTTGTTTCTTTCATATGTTAGTGCTAAGCATTCAACTTTTCTGTCACCTATGCTCTACTCAATGTTTTTCCAGCCTTTTTTATCTTTCTGTCTTTTGTATTACCAATCCATATTTTACAGCTTACTTTCCATATTGGTGAAAAGAGCAGCACGTTTCTGCTGCTTTCTAGTGTGCTGCCATACTGGAAGTCTCCTACAAGAACTACCTTTATAGAGTGTTTTCTATTGGGTTCCATTACATAATGTATTAGTTTTCTGTTTCATTAATCATTTATTTACTTCTTTTTCTCCTTCCTTTCCCACTTCCACAGATCCTTTGTTAAAGGCAACATAGCACACTTTGCAGTTTAAAAACAAATAGGACTTTCATCAGACAGCATGTAGTATAGCTCTCCCTTAAATGTATAATTAGATCTCTCCAGTTAGATATAAAATTAATCAGATAGTTGTTTTTTTGCCTGATATTTTAAGATTTTAAAGTATCATTCAGAATGCAACTTATTTTGATTATATTACATCATTTTCCACATAAACATTTCCCTTGTTCTCACTCCCAGTGCATGTTTTTTTCTTGGAATCTTTTTAAAAATTGTTTAACGTCATCTGTTTTTTTTTTTTTTTTTTTTTTTTTTGTTTTTTTGGGAAATAGGAAATGTTGCCACAGGAAATCTCTTTCTCTACAAGGGCCTGTAGTTTTTTTTCTACATTTGCTATCTCATCATTTGTTCCCTCACCACCTTCTCCTGTCCCCAAGTCATCTTTTCTTTTTGCAGGTTCATCTTGTCCCTTTCAAGCCTCTTTGAATATTTTTAATCCAAGTGGATAGAAGACTCCAAGTAGCACAGGATATACCAAGCTGAAATGGCATTTAATTTCTCTGCAGAGTGTAATGGAAGGAAGAAAAGCATTTCCATTAGTTTGTGTTTGTAATGAAAAGTCATTATTCACATAAACCATTGCATCTCCAACCTTCAAAATTGTTCCCTTCCTGCACAAAATGGAAGAATTTCCTCCTTTAGCTGGTGTGTCTGCAGTTTAATCAGTGCAAGTTTCAGCTGTTTTCGAAGTCTCAAATTAGAAATATGTACTATGTGCTCTTTGCATTTTAATATCAAAAATAGAAAGGCTAGGCCATGTGCTGAGGCATTTGTTGCAGCTAATTCTGCCAGTTTATTATGTGAGCAGGATTGTAAAGCTGGATGAGAATACTTACTGTAACTGTAGATCTTTGAGGGAGAGTGTTGCAGCAATAGAATCAAACCCCAGTATCTGTCTTTACATAATGTTTTATAATTTGAATTTATAACATATATAGCTCTTGATGTATTTAGTGTATTGCACTTAAGGTATATATTTTGTCTCTTGAGGAACCAAAGCTATTATAGTGTGATGCCAGCATTATAAGGAGCACATGCAGCATTAAGTAACACAGGTGCAAGACAGGTACTGCCTTGTGAGGGAGGGGCTATCATCTGTTGGGAGAATCCTGCCCAGTAACTGTTTGTGTAGAAACCCATTTGTTATGCTTCTGCAAGTCACACCTTCAGAGTGCTGATTTTGTGAACACTCCACAAAAATGTACATTCAGGAAGAATGTAAGTGCATAGACATAATGCTGTAAGAATGAATTTGGAGCAAGATAGCACAAACATACTATTTTGTCAGTAAAATCATGACAGTGAAGTAGGAAACAATGTTGTAGTGTCCAGAAACAGAGACGAAGCTTAGATGGGGAGAAGGGGGCATGTGTTAGGTGGTGAAATCGGGAGATGCCAGTTGGGAGGTAGTGCACTACCAACATTCAGAAGTAAATGCAGATAGTCCATTAGCAGTCATGGCTGAAGAGCTTGGGTGCTACTTGTATGGTGTTTAGACTAACAAATGACTTGCCACAGTTCAAAGTGAAGCACTTTTTCCCCTTGCTCTTTAACAAATAATTTAAGACTTTGTTCTCAGGTTTGAGTTGAGTGAGTTGCCAGATCAAGGAGCTGCATGAGGCACAAGAAAAGCTAGCTGTAGTTCCCTCTGAAAACCATTAGGGTTAAATCCGAAGATTTCATAGATATAAAATCATGCCATGGTCTGTTGCAACTAGGAGTATTAGATCAGAAGGGTGTATGAACTTTTGTGACCTATTTTGACTATCTTCAGTACTCGTGCCATTTGCTTACTTTGTTTTCTGCATTTGCAGTTTGGAATTTTTTTTGCTGTTTTATAGGAAAGTTCATAATGTTACTAAAGATAGGAAGAAAAATGTAACAATTTTTATCAAAGTTGTCTGAATGTAAATATTGCCTTATAACTGTGTCGATAGAACTGTTATCTTCTCAGCTAACTATTGTGTATTGTGTTTCAGCATTGGATGGTTGCGGCTGTTGCATCACTGTTTAACTCATGTCACTGAGCTTGAAGGAATGATGGCCAATGCTGCCGCACCTACTGCTAATCTGCTGCAGACATGTGCAGCCCTGCTGATGTCACCTTACTGTGGTATGCATTCCCCCAACATAGAGGCCGTATTGGTTAAAATTGGACTTCAGTCAACTAAAATAGGCCTCCGGCTAATAGATATCCTTTTAAGAAATTGTGCTGCTTCCAGCAATGATCCAGCAGGTAACAGGCTTTTTAAGTCACTCTTGTAGGGAAAATTTCTTTTTAACCATAGTAGTAATTTATTTCTGTGGGCTTCTTATGAAATAATTTTGTTGGGAAACTTGGGAATCTTAAGGATGTTCAGAAATGAACTTAAAACCAAATTATGATTAGCATATTGACTTAAATAGTGTCTGGTCTCTTGACTGAGAGTTTTTATTAATCTTTATTATTAAAGCTGTCATTGTAGTTTTTTTTTATTTTTTAATTAATATTTTGCATCATGCACAATAATTGCATCACAGCAAAGTCCCAGCTACCCTTTGGGTACACATTCCAACTATGTTAGCCCATGAGTGTACTTGTCTTCCACTCTGAGTATGTTGCACTTTTTTTATTGTAACACCTTGTTTATTCATCTCTTCATCATAAGCTTTTATTTTTTAGGTTACATACACTTTGCAGGGGGTGTTGGTCTAGTCCTTAGTTTCTGCTTTGTAGATCATGCCACCTGACTGGCTGAGCTACCATTCACGGTTAGCCACTTTTGTCAGATAACCTACAAAAAAGCATTCGCATTCCGAAAATCAAATGATAGTGAAGATTGTTGGTATATTTTCTAAAGATAATTTTTAAGTCTAGTGTGGGAGGTGGCCTAATGGTTAAAGTGTTTGCCTTACAAACACAAGGTACGGGGTTTGAATCTCACAGGGGATAATTAGCTAGGCTTAAAATGGCTCGCAATGGCAGTTAGCCTAGTACCACCCTATGAACAAAGGTATGTCTCATTAAGAGTCTCTTCATCAAGGTTCCTTCACTGAATGTACCATTTGCTTATGTAACCACCTGATTTGAATCTTATTTTTATTGAGTGATTTTAAGGCTAATATGAAACAGTTCCCTAGATGGATAAAATGCTTCTGTATATAGGGATTAAATTTTCCCCTTTTCTCTGTAATAGGTCAGTGTTAGGCTATATAAGTAGCAAGTTATGTTCGGGACTGTGTCCCTCTTATGAGAGGTGCACCAGGCTTGTTTTTATGCATATTATTTTCTTAAGTTTTCTCTCTCAGTGATTTGCTGTAAGCCAGTATGTAAATATATTGACTTATTGCGTTTTTGATGATTTGGTGTCATCAGTGGGCTAAACTCAATGTTCTGGTGCTTGATGGGTTTGCCATCAAGCTGATGGACCAGATTTTTTTTCTTTGTTTAAGTTTAGTACAGAGTGTTAAAGTTATGAGCTGCTAACAAGCTTTGTCCTCAGAGTTCCTGCTTACAGACTGTGCAATCTGATCAAGTCACTTAACCAGTTTTTATTGCGTGTCTGTGAAAAGAGATACTAGTGGCAGTGGGCTTACTGTTTAACACATAGAGCAAGTAAAAAAGGGAACATCTAATGGTCAGTGGATGCATAATTCATGTTTGCTTAATGTGTTTTTATATGTACATTTGTGTTATTTTGTAGGTTGTGCATTGACATTAGAAAGTTATTTTTAATTGCTGTCTGGGCTTAAAGTTGAATTTAGTGGTTTCTGTGATCACATCCATCCATTGCTTAAGAGTTACAGCTAACTCCTGTAGTGACCCCGTTAAACAGTTGCTGCTTTCCATGGAATGTACCAGACAAGTAGGGGATTGAAATAGATTGAGAGTCCTTTCTTCTGTATAACTGCACACACACCAAGGACAGTTTAGATTCACCTACCATATGTTTTTGGGAGGAAACTGGAAAACCTGGAGATGTGAACATGTAACAGCATATAGACTGCACACTGAAGGCACCCCATCTGAGAATTAGAATCAGAGAACTTCTTGCTGTGATGTGACATTGTCACTCACTGTGACACTATTCTGCCCTTTATGATCACATTTTTTAAGTAAATTATGTCTCAGGAGTTTTAAAATCTTTCTTTCTTTCTTTTAAGAGCTTGAAGATTTCTTTCAACCTGTAAAAGATGCGGATAAGGACGCATATTTCTACCAAGTTGACTAATTTATTGAATTTCATTATTTTTTATTGTCTTTTTTTTTTTTGCCACTGTTCCAAGAATCTGTGTTTAAAGCTAAATCAGGGTCTGTTTTATTGGAGGGGTAAGCCCTGATACCATTCATGCAGGGGATTTCACCCTTGCACCCCTCTAATTAAATATAATCTCTTTCAAGGTCACACGAAAATGGCAACTCTTTGAATGAGTTGCTTTTGAAGCTGGATTTGATCACACAAGTGGTAACCACTTGCACTAGATTCACATAAAGTAAGACAGCAAGAGTTTGGCATGTATATTTTAGATGAGAGTAGGCAGAGCAACAACCTGATGCAAATGTTAAAATGTATCAGAAGAGCAGCAGCTAGCTGCAGTGTTAAAAAAAGGGGGGCAGCATTATGAGCTAAAGGATGCAGTCTGAAGATGTGAGGTGATTGACCCAGTTTATATTTTGTCTTATGATATCCCTTGAACGTATCTCATATCTTGAAAGCGAGATATTTTCCTTAAAGATTACTGCTAGAGGTGTATTTTTTTTTTTTAATTAGGGAAGGTCACTAAGTTGATGCTTGTAACTATTTTGCAGCCTTCAAAAGGAAGTCCGTCTGTAATTTACACTGGAGAAATCCTAGTGTCTTTACCGACCACTGCCATCTGCTGGTTTTCACAGAGAGGCAATCACCTATTTCAGAGTTGGAGAACTCTCTCAAGCATGTAGATCTTCTTTATCTACCTTTATACAAAAGATGGGGAAGTAACTTAGATTACATATAAGCACATCAAGACAGAGAGAAAACATTGTGATAGGTGGTTATAGTGACACTAGATATAGACAGATTTTGTAGGCTGTGGAAACCCAGCCAGATACACCAGTCAGTCCTGCAATGCATCCCTTCTGTCATAGAAAATGTGGCTAATCCCCTGCCAGTCCAAGAGGGTTTCACTTCTACACTTTCTTTACCTTATCGTTTACATCATAGACAAATGTATATTAATAGAAAAAAAAACCTTAGTAAGATTTATTTTTCATTTACATGCATTATAAAGAAAGCAAACATATGTAATGTATAACAACTGTCAAACTGCAGCTTTACAAAATTTCCTCAATTCCTGCTTTCCCTTAAACATCACTCCTCCTGAATATTATTTTCCATGTATCGTTCCTGCAAATTCCATTTATTTGTATATAATTTGCTCCTTCCATTTTCTAAAGATTCCTCTCTTCCAGGTCTTTTACTTCTTTTACAATATTTGATACTTAAGATATATTTGGTTTACATTTTCATTTCCATTTTCTAGAAATTGCTTTTTTGCCAGCCAATAAATTAAAATTAACAAGGCCTTACTATGTCTAGATAAGTTGGATCCTGTGTCCCAGCTCAAAGGAATGATTTCCTCAGTTAACATCATTTTACTCCCCCAATATTTCAAACAGAATACTCTGTCCTCCCCGCGGTCGAGTGGCATTTGAAAGACATGCGTAGAATGTGTGTGCCTTTGTTGAAGGTTGGGCGTCGAGCTGGCACCTCGGCACCCGTAACAAATCTACTGCCAATCATTAGCGGACCGGAGTTCCGCTGTGGCGACCCCTAACCGGGAAAAGCCGAAAGAAGAACTCTGCAGGGAATGTTTTAAATATGCCAATTTATTACACTCCCTATAAGCATGTTCCAAGTTGCATCTTTCTTACCCATCACACCTTAGCATTTGCTATATACCTGATTAAAGATCTTTAAAGTCTGCTCGAGATATAAAAATACCTATGCAAACACTTCCAAGCAAAAATTCTAAACCTTCTCGACTTTGTATATTTAGGAACCATACATACATTTTCCCTGTGTTCCACTGTAAATTGCTTTTCTGTTCTCCTCTTCTCCATCTTTTCCAACCTCATGTGATTGATTCTTGCAGTTATTGTGCAGTATTTATGTGCCCTACTAATCGGGTCTATATTATATAAGGAAACGCACTGAGTTGTGAATGGTGTAAAATCGATCCACAATCCCCAAAAACCCAAAATGTCGAACACATTGATCCGCGATTTTTTTCCCAGGGAATAAAAGAAAAACACAAAGTAAAGTGGGGGACTGTGCCCCCCCCCACACACACACACCCTACGTAAATATAGCAATTCTGAGATCGCACCACAGTGGAGGGAATGCCAAAGTCCCGAAAATGGCCCAAGCTGTTCCATGCTTTCAGTATTTTGCTATTTCGCGTACGCGTAATGACGTTCAAAATTCATTGCGTTCGCTAAAATAATAGGGACCCTACTAATAAACCCCTTTTTAATGACCGCTTCTGTTCTATATTTAGCAAAAACTTTATCATCGCAAGTGTTTCAGTTAGGGCTCCCCTATCACGCATTCTTTGCCTATACTCTGATATCAGTCCCTAGTGGGGAGGACATTCTCTAATCTCCAGACCAAATTTCTTTTTGGCTTCATGCTACTATATTGCCTTTCCCTCTGTAGTTATTTGCTTCAGTACCTTGGCTGCTTTGCCAGTTTTCTCGAGTAAATTCCAACCACCTGTTTGCCTGTTTTCTGTACCCCTACTTGCAGTCATCCCTATTGGCAAAACCTCTTTTCTCTTTTTTCATGTTGGCTAGTGAGAATACTTTCCACAACTATGTTACTATAAAATGCTGGATCATGGTGGTAGTTCTCCTCAAAGATCTGCATTGAAATCCCTCTCTCTCCCCCCTCTTTATCAACATCCATTTCCACTTTGATCTGTAAAATTCTGCTTGTGCTATGTATACAAGCCTTAACTGAGTAGCTCTAAAATATCTCTTTAAGTCAGGCTAGTCTAAACCTCCTTGTTCCACAGACAGGATCAACTTGTCCCACTTAACACATCAACACCTATGTGATGTGGAATGTCATACCTATAGCAGCCTACACACGTCCTTG
The DNA here is from genome assembly GCF_019279795.1 of Protopterus annectens. Taxonomy (NCBI): domain Eukaryota; kingdom Metazoa; phylum Chordata; order Ceratodontiformes; family Protopteridae; genus Protopterus; species Protopterus annectens. The sequence continues at coordinate 692,573,046 of NC_056727.1, forward strand.
CATTCCAGAGCATTTTCTGAAAAATAATCTTAAAAAGCATAAGATAAACAAATGTAAATATTTTGTGAACAATAAAAGCTGTTAAAACTGTACAAATATCAATGGTATCAGAAAGAAGTATTCTTTATAGTGGTAATAGTTTATTCATAGTCTCTCATAAATAATATAATATGTTGTAATGCACTCAAATCCAGAATTGCATTTTTTGTTAAACTTTCACAAAAAAATGTCATAACTTGGAATTGTACAACCTGGGCATATATTGTTAAAACATTTTGTTAGCCAGACATACGTTTTTACTTGACAGCAACAAAATCCTCTCTGGGTGCATGTTTATTGATATATTTACAGAAATATGAAAATGCTTGTAATTGTATAATTAGCAATATAAATAGCATAGAATATATTATAAGATGTGCAGCTTGTAGTGCAAATATCAGTGATAAATTTCTTCAACATTTAAGGTTTCACCTAATGCATTGCAATAGTTTGTTTTCATTTTACTAACAAACAAGTAGCAATTTCTCCACTGTAGTGACATAAATGAACAATGACGATTTGTCTGTCTTGCAAAGTAGCATTTTGCATCGCACTGCTGTATATCATGTAGGTCTCTTGGTTGTGAAAATATGAAAGTAAATATGAAAATTTGAATAGTAAGTGGAAAACAGGGATTCATTTCTGTACTTGCAGGGCATCCTAAATTAACATTGTTAGTGTCATTTTGTTAATTACTCCTTGCCCTTTCCAGTGATGCCTGTTATTAGCTGGTAAGTTGCTTAAAGACTCCAGCCCCATAAAAAACCTGGACGCCAGAAGGTAGTATGGGTGTTAACTGGAAGTATACAAAAAAGGCATTATAGACTCGAATGAGGTTCTCCCCACCCAGATAGATTTCAACTCTCTCTTAATTATTGTGCACAACTTCTCCTCTGGTTAATAAAAATATACTTGACTTGTATTAAAAACTAAAGTGACTAAGGTTCTTATAGGGATGCTCCTAAGAGTTGACCCAGGTGCTTGAGATTTTGGGAACTTATGTGGACAGTGACCTAACTTTTGACCAACACGTGTCCATTATTGTAAGAAAGTCTTTCTATATTGCACAGCTTATAAACAAAGGAATTGTGTCTAGATCTGTCATTATCCCTCTTTACTGAGCTTTTTTTATGTCAAGTCATTGAATGTAATGTTCCCATTGGCATGTGTCTGTCTTGACACACAAAACAACTGGAATGCCAACAGAGATAATGTACTAAAAGGATTTAAGGCATAAACATTGTGTCCTACATGGCCCAACTCAAAACCTTGTTACTATACTCTAATCTTTCAGACTGCTAAGAGGTGACCTGTGTCTGGCGTATAACATGCCCTGCGACCCATTACTGATGGACTTACTACACATCAGCAAGTGAAATGGCATCAGAAATACTCTAGGGATCTAAATCTCTGCTGCAACATCACCAAAATGATTTGGAGGGACGGGTCTATCATGCAAAACATGCAGCTGCTGTGGAACAGACTCCCCATCCACATAAAACAAAGTTCATCCCTGTCCATATTCAAGAGTAACTTAGATATGGATGGAAACAGAAAGTTTACCCCAGGACTGCCTCCATATTACTGATGGAGAGAGGCAAATCCTAAATGCATTAATCCTGTGCATGGGTCTGCTCAGATTATCTATGGTATGATCCCAGTTATTCCCATTAGAGGTAAGATATTATCGACCATTGGATGGGTAAGACCAATCTATAACCAAATTAATTTGAGGAGAGAAAGGAAAATTGGCTAGACTTAAAAATGACCCTCAAGGGCAGCTAGCCTAGTATAAACCTATGACTAAAAACATTTTTACTGTTTGTATCTTACTGTCTATATCCATAAACAAGTGCTTCCAGTTTCTCAGTTTTTCTGTTATCATTTGATAGTCTTTTCCCACATATCCTTAGCTGCCGTAACACTAGCCTTTATAATTCCTATTCCTAAATACTTTGTCTTATTATGTCCCCTTAAATATGAATATTGCTGAACCAGTTCATGTGGAGTATATAATTTACCGTTATAGTCTTTGTTTTATCATTAATTTTATATTCTGAAAGATTTGAAACAGTCTCAAAGTGTGTAGGTATCCCTTTCTATGTTTATCAGATACAAAATATCATCTGCAAATAAAGCTAACATTTCTTGTGAGCCATCACAATTACGTCCTTTTGAGTCCCTTGTTTTCTTTGCCAGTGGCTCTAAATGTAAAGCAAATAGTAAAGGAGAAAGATGACGCTTCTGCCTGGTTCATCTGTTTAAACACAACTTATCCGAGTGGAACCATCCCACTTTAATTCTTGTTTCTGATCCTTCATATATATACATGTATATATATATATATGTATATATATATGGTTCTACCTCACTTCAACGACACGCCGGAACATCGACAGGGAAATCGCGAGCCCCAGAAGATCGACAAGCAGAAGACCGACCCGACGGATGAAAGCACCGACGCCGAGGATGCCGAAATGGGAAAAGGCTGTGTAAGTATGCGGTAGTGACGGACGTTAGGGTGCGAGTAAGGTAAGTGGGGATAGGGGTGGGTTAAGTGAGTTAGGGTTAGGGAGCGGGTCAGGTAAGTGTGCGGTAGTGATTGTGTTTGGGTTAGGGGCGGGATAAGTGAGTTAGGGTTAGGGAGCGGGTCAGGTAAGTGTGCGGTAGTGATTGTGTTTGGGTTAGGGGCGGGATAAGTGAGTTAGGTTAGGAGCGGGTCAGGTAAGTGTGCGGTAGTGATTGTGTTTGGGTTAGGGGCGGATAAGTGAGTTAGGGTTAGGAGCGGGTCAGGTAAGTGTGCGGTAGTGACGGACCTTAGGGTTAGGGTTTGGGTCAGGGTTGTAGGTAGTTGTGTATGTGTGGTTTAGTGTGGGTTTGTAGGGATTTTGGTGTGCTTGTGTTGTGTATGTGGTTTTTGGACGGGGAATGTGTTTTGGTTGTTGATTGTGGTGTGTGAAGTGTATGAGGTTTCGTGTTTGTGTACCGTCGGTTATTTCGTTGTCGGGCATGTGGGATTTCGTGTTTTTGTACTGTCGGTTATGTGGTGTCGGTGATTGCGTTGTCGGTGTTGTGGTGTTTCGTTTATGTGAGGTAGAACCATATATATATATATATATATATATATATATATGTCATCCTAATTCACCTTGTTATTTTATCAGGGAATGCAATGGCTTCCATTGCTGTTCTTATTAAGTCCCGTCTTACTCTTGACTAATGGCTTCTCCTTATCAAGACCCACCAATAACAGGTATTTTGTTCATTCTGCTTCCTTGTGGATCATCATTCTTGTATTAATGTTATAAAAGTTTGCCTTGCCTCCACAAAACCACATTGTTCCATGTCTATCAATTGGGACACAATTTTTTTCATTTTTTTAGCTTGTATAGACTTAAATACTGTGTAATGATGGTTTAAAATTGAAATGGATCTGTGTTAAGCTGGGTTTGAAAGGTCTTTATTTTCTTAGGGTAATACATCCACTTTCTTCCAATACGCTGTTGCTTTCTCTGTTTTAAATTCTATTACACAAAATATTCGAGATCTTTCTCACTTTCTTCCCGCCTGTCTTCTCACTTCTACTCCTTTGGCTTCATTTCATGCATCAGTCAGTTTAAACAGGTTTTTACTCTATGAAGTGCTATATTTATAAAAAAATATCAGTTGGTACCAAAGTTATGGCTGTGTTGGGTTGTAACTCTCAGACCTGTTAAAGAGTTTCACCTGATTGAGAGAAGGCTTTCAGTTGGAGAACAGTTATCTCCATAATTTAATTGACTTAGCTAAGGAGCCTGTCCAGATCAGCAGCTGTATGAGTGAGACCAAACAACAGTCCACTGGATTTGGGCTATGTGATAGGTAGTACACTAGAGATCTGACAGCTGTGTCACTGTGGTGTGTTGAGAAAGGAATGGACCAGACTCCAAGTGAGTAGACAGACACCAGCCACCCGAATGTCCATGAAGTTTCCAGAAGAATATTTTGTTGTACTGTAGTGGTTTACTCAGGCATTTGCTATTGATTCAGGTACTTGTACCATTGGGGTAAAAGGGAGAAAGAAAATGCCACCCACTGATTGAGATTCCACCAAGTTAGATGAAGGTGAGGAAGCTCCACATTATACAGACCGAATAAACTCCACTGTGGCCTATGATAACTTACAGTGAGGACTCCCTTTCTTTAGGCTCTTCACATGTGGAAGTCAATTTTGGGGATACACTTGACTTGATGAAAGATGTTGCCTTCCAGAAGTAGGCATATATTGTTTTTTGGGATCTTAAGCATCTTAAGTCCTGTTTTACTTCCCTTCTTACTGATGCATTTTGGACAATGGTTTGCAGTGCTTCACAGTCCCCAACCCCAAACAAAATGTGATATGTTTTGCAAGGTTTGGCAGCCATACAAGCATCTGTACAAAAATGTGTTAGCAGACCCAGATGTTTTCTGTGGTACCATCTGACAGGTGTAAAGTAGTGCTATGCCTGAAAAATAAGCCTAATGGCAGAGAGATTAAAAAAGATTAAAAAATTTAGCAAAACATGTATTTCTGTGCTACCTTGGGTGTTAAGGCCATCATTTACTAAAGTAATATGATGTAGTACTAGTAGATGTTCTGAGGCAAAGAGAGAAAATTGGCATTTCTGGGGTCTCCCTGAAAGGGAGAATATAGCAGTCATTCTCACACTGCTGAAAAATAAGAAAAGACAAAATCTGCTTATGATTCTGTGGTTGCTTGCTGCAGTGGGGTCTTTGTGTATGAAACATGACTGTACACATCCACCCTTCCAGCATTATGAATGAAAGGGCATCTCCAAAATGCCCTTTATGTGGGAAAACCTTAATCACCGTCTTACGGTGTTTCATGCTTTTGGTTAAACAGCTGCTTCCCTCTCCAAAAGAAAAAAAAATCCTGAGTACTCAAGAAAGTACATTTTTAGGGGAATCCAGCAGGGATGGAATGGTTTACTCTGCCTGTACTGCTTATAAGTAGTAATATTCCTAGCAGTAGAGAAAAACCTCAGAAGATGGACAGACTATAATGCAGGATCAGTGAAAGAGTCTGTCTACATTGATAATGTCAGAGTCCTGTGCAGCAAAGATCAAATTTAAATAAATGTGTGAAAGTAAAAAATAAAGTTCAAGATGCTAACCTTACAACTTTGCTTCTAGTATTGCTTAAGAAAGTCATTATCACCTTAGACATGAAACTTATTTATATATCCCTTCTGCAGGGCTTACAGTCAGTTTTTCATATTCACAGTGGAAAACTCCAACTACCAGGTTACTACTTCATCACATCTTCACTGTTGGTTCACATAATGCTGAAAAAGTTCACATTTACCCTTGTTTGGAGGTTTGCTTCTTGCAGGGCCCCTTTGAATGGGGAGTTCCACCAAACTCAGAACCTGATCAGAGTCTACAAATCTCACTAAATGCCCAAATGTCCAACCTAAGCCTGACAAAATAGAAGCAGTTCTTAGGGACCATTATGGATGCAATCTGTCTCAAGACACAGTCCAACTGATAAAGAATTCCTTTCTGTTTCAGACCAATGCCTGTTTAGTGCAAGGACTTTCCTCAAGGTAAATGTCATCTAATGGTTGCAGATAGTTTATGTGGAAGGTTCAGTAGTCCTTGAAGAGCCTATGAGATCATTGCATGTAATCAGTGGACCATGCATTTCCTATCGCTAACCTCTGCAGTAATTAGAAAATTTCAGTGACTGTATTTTTAGGAACTGTGGAATACCATTTGTTTCCCCAGATTTGGAGCAGAGGCTGACAACACATTCATCGGACTGTGCCTGGGAAGCCCACTTTTCATCAGTTTCAAGTCAGAGGAGTAAACACTTAAGTCTGAAGCAAATAATTGTCATCTAGTAGTGCTAGCTATTTGGTCTGTACTGAAACCAGGGACTCTCTTAAATTGTGACAGACAACAGTACAGTAATGGGGACCGCCAGCAGATTGAAAGAATACATTCATACTTCTTTGCAGACTTGCGATGAATCTGGTGTTAGAACTCCTTTTACAGTTACAGTTTTTTTTTTTTTTTTTTAATATAGTTAGCAGGTAAGACTGCAGCAGATGATCTAAGCCCATGTGAAATGGGTGTTGGAGTAGCTCTTTTGGACAGTCTGAAGAAGTAATGGATTTGATGACAAACCTGTTTGCATCAAGAAAATAACCAGATCTCCTAGCAACAAATGCACTTTCTGTCAGTTGGGGATAGAAAGGGATTTCTATGTGCATTCTGTGTCTGTCATCTCAAAAACAGAAGAGAAAAAGCATAACTTGCCCTAAAATCAAGGCTCGAGCTAACCAAGTCACCCCCCCAGCTAATCCAAATGGCAATAGAGAGGAAGAGGAGCTATTACCCCTTTCCCTTCACTACAAACCTCTCATGCAACAGGATGTGAGAGACTGTTACTTTCAAACCTCAAGCTTACTTCTGGACTCAAGAGTAATTCCACACAGGCTTTATTTATTTATACCAGCTAGGTAGAGGTACCCCTTTTCAGTGTAGGCCTGGGCATAAAAGCTGTACATAAAGTGACAGATAAGCATTACCTTCACATTAACATAATTGAGATTGACAGTTACATATAATGGAGGAGTTTCTCTTTTAAATTGACTTATCAGTTTTACTTTTAAATTTGTCAGTTAAAACAGTTTATTTGTTTCATTCATAATTGAATTACAGCAAAACTGCAATTATATTTAAATGCAATGTCTTTTCTTTACATATCTGCAAAAAAAAAAAAAAAGAAATAGCCCCATATCCCTCTGATTTGTGACCTGATCTTGTCATAGGGGAACTGACTCTTCATGATTTTGAACATATAGTAGTACCTGTGGAGTACCTTTCAACTAGGATTACCTCAGCTTGCAGGATCCCTGAACTTCAGGCTCTTTTCTGTGTGTAGTCTTGTAACATCTTCCACAAAGCAATAGTTGTTGAAGGACAGACAGGGTTTGAGAAGAAAGATAAATGTAGAGTAATGAAATGTTAGAAGGTCAGGGAATGGGTAGGAGAAGGGTCTGGGAAAGGGAGTGCAGTCAGATTATGAGGAGGAGAAGAGTTTGGGGGAATGAAGGTAGGGAGAGAGAAGGAGGAAACCGTTATGCAGTGTTTTATTTATATAGTTTGTTTGCTCTCCTGAGGGTTGGTTGGCTCAGTGACAATAAACAATTTTAAGATTTTAGCTGTTTTGAAGGTGGTTAGTGTGTGTTCCTGGAACAGAGGGTATGGCATGGAGTTTGAGTTTCGAGATTATGTTAAAGAAAACAAAATCTCCTGATGGATTATTGGGTTTGGTGATTTGAAGGAGGAGTTTGTCAGCAGAGCAAAGTGACCTAGAAGTGTGTGCTTAGGACTATGTTGTGAAGGAATAGTGATTTGTCTGGTTTATGTTGACTGTTACGAAATATGATCATTTGGGAGTATGGGAGATGATGAGGAAGCTCTTACCAGTAAAGTTACCTTTGAACTATATAGTGGTGGGTTCCATTGGAAAGTTTATCAGCGAATTTAGCAATCTTGTTGTAACATTGGGCCATGTTATTGAGTAGGGAGTCTCGGGGGTTGATAAAATAGGGACGGAGTAGATGACTGCAGGCAGTAGGAGGGAAGAGGCAGTATTTTTACTTGCAGAATTAGTTAGGAAAGGTTTATGTAGAGGGTACCTAGTCTATGGTGTTTTTTTTTTTTTTTTAATTGTGTGCTGAATGTGGTAGTCCATCTTAGATTTTATCTATTTATATGGCCAGTAATTTGGTGTAGGGGGACATGTCTGATTTTTATATTGTTAGTTAAGGTAATGGCAAGGGTGTTTTTCTAGATTTGTACTTTTTTGGAGTGAAAAGGATAAGTTTTGTTCATGTTCACCAGATGTTATAGATTTTCTCAGAGAAGCAAGAAGACTTACTAAACTACCTACTATTTGTGTAAGTGGAGGAAGTTTTCACACTGGTTTAAGAAAGAGTAAAGTGTACCTGCTGTCCCATTCCTCAAGTCGTACATTACCCTTAATCTGTTTAAACAAGACCTGTTCTAAACAGATACTTCTGTCATTCATCTCTGGTTACTTCCCACTGTGACCCCTCCAACTTCTGCTAGCACACCAGCAAATTCTTAGATTTCCTCTGTTATTGCTTTGATGCCCCATATCCCTCTGACTTGTGACCTGATCTTGTCATAGGGGAACTGACTCTTCATGCTTTTGAACATATAGTAGTACCTGTGGAGTACCTTTCAACTAGGATTACCTCAGCTTGCAGGATCCCTGAACTTCAGGCTCTTTTCTGAGTGTAGTCTTGTAACATCTTCCACAAAGGCTAGTATAGCCTTGAAAACAAATTTTTCATGCCCAAGGTGCTTTTTGAACTATACTTAATCAACTTGTCGATTACCAGTTTTCTGCCAAAAAGCTGAGAACAAGAAAGAGGATTTTACACACAGTGAATATGCATAGACATCTTTAATATTACACCAACAGGGTATAGCACTGCAATGTTGTTTATTTATTTTATTTAGCATTTGTTTACTGGGAAAGTCCAACTTGGAATGAAGCCAGTTTTCAGAGGAGGCCCGGGGAGAAATGCTCCAGATGCATGTCTTTGAAACGTGGGAGGAAACCGGACAGAAGGCACTCAGCCAAGAATCAAATCGGAGAAACTCTTGCTGTGAGGCGACAATGTTACCAATGCACCACTGCACCATCCGTATAAGAAAATGTAATCAGCCCTGCCAAGTCTCGAACCCAGGATGCTGTGCACTACAATCACAGCAATGTACCACTACATCATCTGTGGGTATTTTATTTTTATTTCCTTCATTACAGGCAGTCAGTGTCACCCTGTGAATAAGCAAGCACTTTCCAAATGGTTGGCAAATGGTGTCACCTTTTACTGTCGCAAGTAATGTAAAACCCTTTGTCTGCAAGTTTGGTCACATTACTAGGTCAGCTACTGTCACTGGACATCTTCAGCAGTGTTTGTACCCAGTGTATTTGCGAAGCTGCTTCTCGGACTTCCATAAAAAAACTTTCCCAAGTATTACATTTTGAATATGAAGACTAGAAGCAGGACGGGCTATGTAACTACAGTTTTACAAGGCAAGTTATAACTACTCACACATGTCTAGGGTGAAGCCATCATTGCTTGGTAGACCGGGTACCATTCATCTTATGAATGTCCTATAACAGTAATGTTTATGAATATTAAGTTGTGTGAGGGTATTGTACAAATAATAGGATGTTATGTAGTCCAATCTCGCCTACATTCTTACCTGTGGGTTCGGAGCCAAATGTCTGCTCCGACTCTGCCAACTTTTCAAGTTCAAAGTCTTTCTATTGGATGGGCTAAGATGGTATCCCATGCTGCACTGCTCTCTATCCCCAGATCTCGTTTGCCGCTCGTGTAGCTCGGACATGGTCTCGCTCTTGGCTGTGGCTAAGTACCCTTTTTTCTTCATTATCAGAGAATTTGTTGCAAACAAAAAAAAAAAATATTTTAATAGCTATTGTGTGTTCTTGTCTTGTGGAAAAGTTGTGTTTTTGATTGTTTTTCTGTGGTATCCCACTAGCTCTTTCCAACGGGCTAGGCCTGTTTCAGTTAGAGGACCTAGTCTGTCCCCTTGCTTTCCTTGTGTCATAAAACTTTATTGGGTCTAAAACCGTTTAAGTTAGAGGTATTAGTCCTTTCCCCTTGTGTTTGTGTCTAAGGATCGTTTATTAGAGATCTTGTGGTATTTGTTTGTGGTAGGCTTTTTCCCGCCTTGTGACTGACCGTTGGTCCTTTTATTCAGTGATATTTTGTCTTTGGTGGTTTTTGTTGTTGGTTAACAATGTCCAAAGATACTAAGGAGCACAAGCCCTTGGGCTTCAAGAAATGCTCTAGGTGCAGTTATAAAATGTCCATTACCGATGGACATTCTGTCTGTGTGTATTGTCTGGGAGCGATTCATCTCCAAGAGTCCTGCAGCTTCTGTCATGCCTTTAGTCCACGAGTTCTTCAGGAAAGGAAGAATAAATTGATTTTGAAGGGACTTCTGAAACCCTCCTTCGAGGAGGGTCTGGAAACCGCTTCCAGCTCTATGGCAAAATCCTCTAAATCAAAAAAGAGATCTCTGGCTCTGTCAGTCTCTTCGGAGCCACCAAAGAAAATAGCAAAGTCTGCTTCGACATCCTCGGCTCCATTGTCCTCGGGGCCGCAGGAATTGTCAGTTGTTATTGAACCTGCTTTGGCTCCAATCATCTTGGAACCTATTCGGAGCTGATTGCCTAGCATTAGGCCAGTATCCCCTCCTCGCAGGTCCCTTTTGGAGAGGAGGTCTCGATCTCCTTCTCTAGCCTCTAAATCCTCAAGGACCTTATCAGATGTGGACATCAATAGAGTGGTGCAGAGACTCATTCAGTCACCGGTTTTGGCAAAATTGTTCTCGGCTCTGACCCAGTCGGCTCCGGAGCCCGTCCCTCAACCTGCTTTGATACTTCCTCCTCCGAGCGTACCTCAGCTTTCGGAGCCGGAGTGCTCGGCTCCATGTGATGTCCCTAGGTTGGTTCTGACAGCCCCTCCTGGCTTATCGGTGCCGACATCAGCTCTGACCCCATCGGCGCTGTCCACGGGATTCAGGACTCAGGATTCCTTGGTCGGACCCGAGGAGAGGCTTCGGGACACCTCTCGGTTCCTAGTCTCCCTCTCGGTGCTTCGGCGCGGGAAAGTTTGACTCCTGTTGTGGCTTCGGAGGCTGGTCGTTCTTCGGACTCAGGGGGGACCAGCCTTCGAGGCCATGCGGAGCGCGCTGGCCAGGTCGTCAGCGGCATCATGCGGATCGGTCATTCTGTCCCCTACTACACCGGTGCAGGTCTCTGATCGCCATCTATCTCTAGACAGTAATGCCCCAAGGCCTCAGGGTACCCCCATGAGTGGTCCCCACATTTCTGAGAGCCCCTCAGAGTTTTTGCCTTAGGAGCCACCCAGAAACAAGATGTGCAAGAGGAAGCACATAGATTCCCAGGACGAGTCTCTCATATCAGCCACCAACCTCGAGGAATCGGAGGGGTCCCCCAAGTCATCCTCTGAGGATGTTTCTTTCTGTGTCATCCTAGAGATTTTGAAACAAAGAGGTGACTGGCCACCCAAAGCCCCCTCCGAGGAGGAGTAGGTCTTCCTGAAGGCTTTCGGTGCTCAGCCCTCTGCCTCCTGGGTGCCTCTACCCTTTGACGAGCTTCTGGATTTGGTTTGTCGAAGGGTGTGGGAAACCCTTGACTCTGTGGAACCAGTCCCCAGGAGACCCAATAAATTTTTGTCTGCTCCTCCTGATAAGGAATTTCTGTCCAAGGGAGTCCCTGTGGATGCCATGTTGGTGGCAGCTGCCACTCAGAAGGAATTAGCCGAGACTTCTTCCACCGTCCATCCCCCTAACAAGGAGTCTAAGACCATGGACCGGTACAGGAAGCGTACCTTTTCTTCAGCGACCTTTACCTTACAGTCACTGAATTATTTATCACACTTTACACGGCTCCAGAGAGATCTCCTCAAGGAGCTTGGAGATACTCTCACAAGTAACGTTTCTGAGGCGGTGGCCTAGACGGTCAACGTGCAGATGTCTACCCTCAATTCCATTGCAAACTCCTCCATGAGGCTGATTTCATATGCAGCCGGAGTGAGTAGGGCAGCAAGTTCAGGAGTTGCTCTTAGGAGGCAGGCCTGGATGCACCTTTGTCATTTTGTGGAGGCCTTCGATGCCCCTTTCGATGGTTCCTCTTTGTTCAGAACCAAGGTGAAAGACACTCAGGTGCGAACAGGAGGGAAAAACTCTTGTCTGCTGATGGAGTTCGTTTTTCCCTTCCCTCTAGGCCTTATCCCAAGGCCTAGATGGGGTGGCAAAATGTGGTTCAAGAAATCACATAGGTTTTTTCCTGGTGCACAAGGTGAGCCTTCTCTATCCTCTAAATCCTCAAGGACCTTATCAGATGTGGACATCAATAGAGTGGTGCAGAGACTCATTCAGTCACCGGTTTTGGCAAAATTGTTCTCGGCTCCGGAGCCCGTCCCTCAACCTGCTTTGATACTTCCTCCTCCGAGCGTACCTCAGCTTTCGGAGCCGGAGTGCTCGGCTCCATGTGATGTCCCTAGGTCGGTTCTGACAGCCCCTCCTGGCTTATCGGTGCTGACATCAGCTCCGACCCCATCGGCGCTGTCCATGGGATTCAGGATTCAGGATTCCTTGGTCAGACCCGAGGGAGAGGCTTCGGGACACCTCTCGGTTCCTAGTCTCCCTCTCGGTGCTTCGGCGTGGGAAGGTTTGACTCCTGTTGTGGCTTCGGAGGCTGGTCATTCTTCGGACTCAGGGGGGGACCAGCCTTCGAGGCCATGCGGAGCGCGCTGGCCAGGTCGTCAGCGGCATCATGCGGATCGGTTATTCTGTCCCCTACTACACCGGTGCAGGTCTCTGATCGCCATCTGTCTCTAGACAGTAGAGCCCAAGGCCTCAGGGTACACCCATGAGTGGTCCCCACATTTCTGAGGGCCCCTCAGAGATTTTGCCTTAGGAGCCACCCAGAAACAAGATGTGCAAGAGGAAGCACATAGATTCCCAGGACGAGTCTCTCATATCAGCCACCAACCTCGAGGAATCGGAGGGGTCCCCCAAGTCATCCTCTGAGGATGTTTCTTTCTGTGACATCCTAGAGATTTTGAAACAAAGAGGTGACTGGCCACCCAAAGCCCCCTCCGAGGAGGAGGAGTAGGTCTTCCTGAAGGCTTTTGGTGCTCAGCCCTCCGCCTCCTGGGTGCTTCCACCCTTTGACGAGCTTCTGGATTTGGTTTGTCGAAGGGTGTGGGAAACCCTTGACTCTGTGGAACCAGTCCCCAGGAGACCCAATAAATTTTTGTCTGCTCCTCCTGATAAGGAATTTCGGTCCAAGGGAGTCCCTGTGGATGCCATGGTGGTGGCAGCTGCCACTCAGAAGGAATTAGCCGAGACTTCTTCCACCGTCCATCCCCCTAACAAGGAGTCTAAGACCATGGACCGGTACGGGAAGCGTACCTTTTCTTCAGCGACCTTTACCTTACAGTCACTGAATTATTTATCACACTTTACATGGCTCCAGAGAGATCTCCTCAAGGAGCTTGGAGATACTCTCACAAGTAACGTTTCTGAGGCGGTGGCCTAGACGGTCAACGCGCAGATGTCTACCCTGAAATTCCATTGCAAACTCCTCCATGAGGCTGATTTCATATGCAGCCGGAGTGAGTAGGGCAGTAAGTTCAGGAGTTGCTCTTAGGAGGCAGGCCTGGATCCACCTTTGTCATTTTGTGGAGGCCTTCGATGCCCCTTTCGATGGTTCCTCTTTGTTCAGAACCAAGGTGAAAGACACTCAGGTGCGAACAGGAGGGAAAAACTCTTGTCTGCCGATGGAGTTCGTTTTTCCCTTCCCTCTAGGCCTTATTCCAAGGCCTAGAGGGTGGCAAAATGTGGTTCAAGAAATCACATAGGTTTTTTCCTGGTGCACAAGGTGAGCCCCCCTTCAGAGGCAGGGGAGGGAGTGGTTATTCAGGGAGACGCCGCCCTAGGGGCAGAGGAAGCCCCCGCAACTCGGGAGATTGTGATTCCTTTCGTGGTTCTCCCTACCGCCGCTCCTGATGGGAGGCCCGACTGTGCATTTCCGGAGCCAGTCTGGGGTCGAATCTCATTATACCCGGAGGCCTGACAAGACATCACCCAGGACCAATGGGTTCTACGAATAATTTTCTGAGGATATGTCATCCCCTTCTTGTCAAATCCCCCTCCAGTCAAGAAAATCCCGGATGTTCCACCCAGTCAAAGGGATTACACAGCCTCAGATGTTTCAAAGCTGCTAGAAAAAGGAGCCATCCAACATGTCCCCTCAGACCAGATCGTATTAGGGACTTACTCCAGATTCTTTTTGGTGCCAAAAAGGACAGGGGACCTGAGACCCATATTGGATCTCAGCCAGTTGAACACCCACGTGCAAAAGTCCAAGTTCCAAATGGTCACATTGCAGTCTATTCTCTCATTGTTGGGAAAAGAAGTGTGGATGTGCTCCATTGACCTCAAGGATGCTTACTCCCACATAAAGATGGACAGGGCATCCAGAAGTCACCTACGCTTCCAGCTGGGAGCCAGTCATTTTCAGTTTCGAGCCTTGCCCTTTGGTCTCACCACAGCCCCCAGGGTGTTTACCAAATGCATGGCAGTGGTGACTGCTCAATTGAGACGTCAGGGATTCCAAGTGTTTCTGTATCTGGACGACTGGCTCCTTACTGCCACCACCAGGCATCTACTAATTCAGACCAGGGACGCTACTATCAACCTATGTCAACAGTTGGGCATCACATTAAACTGGGAAAAATCTGCCTTGTTGCCCTCACAGCATGTCACCTTTATAGGCGCCGAACTAGACGCCGTCCTCATGCGGGCATTTCTACCACAGGAAAGAATCAGAGTCCTACAACAACAAGTTCACGCCTTGATCTCTCTGAGAAGAGCGAAGGCAAGATGGGTCCTCCAATTGTTTGCAACAATGGCTGCTGCGATTATGTTAGTCCTTCTGGCAAGGTTACATATGAGGCTCCTTCAGTGGTTTCTCTTTGCCCAGTGGTCTCTTCAACATCTTCCACTTTCTTACCCTATTCTACTCACAGACAGGTGCAAACAGGATCTCAGTTGGTGGCTTCCCACAGACAACCTGAATGCAGGAAAGCCCTTCGTTCCTGCACCCCTGATTGCCACGGTGACCACAGATGCCTCCCAGATGGGGTGGGGGGGCATTATCTAGGCAGGACAGTCCAAGGCACGTGGCAAGAGCACGAAATGCATCTGCATATCAGTGTCCTAGAGATGAGAGCTGTGCTACTAGCGTTGCTACTAGCAACTAGCGTGCTACTAGCGTTGCAAGCACTTCAGAGTTTTCTTCCTCTCGGGACTATTACAATCCACTCAGACAATATGTCAGTGATGTGGTATCTGAACAAGCAGGGAGGAACCAAGTCTTATCCCCTTTGCAAAGAGGCCATGCGAGTGTGGCAGTGGGCAATGTCTTCTCAACATTTTCTGGTGGCATCGCACATTCCGGAGAAGTCCAATGTGATTGCAGACAGGCTAAGCAGAGCTATTCTGATGCCTTACGAGTGGTCCCTGAACTGTCAAGTTGCGGAACAGATCTTTCGCAGGTGGGGTCAGCCTTGCTGCGACCTTTTTTCCAGCCCCCTCAATGCCAAATGCAGCAGCTACTTCACGTTGATCCCCCCTCAGGGGGAGTCACCCAGGGATGCTCTAGTCCACGATTGGCCCTCAGGTCTACTATATGCCTTCCCTCCAGTCCCCTTGCTGTCAAAGGTTATTCAGAAAGCGCAATCCTTGGGAAGCAGAATGATTCTGATTGCCCCACACTGGCCTTGTCAAATTTGGTTCCCCTTTCTCCTCTCCTATCTCATGGACGCTCCTTGGATTCTGGACTCACAACCAGACTTACTGACACATGTCAGGGCAGCTCCATCCCTCTCTTCGGACCCTCCAGTTGACAGCCTGGCTACTCCACTTCTGTCATTGGTTAGGCTTCATCATTTTTCGCTGGAGGTGGTTCATATTTTTTCTTTCTCTCATACGCCCTCGACCAGGAAGATTTATTACAGTAAATGGAAGAGGTTTTCAATTTGGGCATATATCAAAAAGATTGACCCTTACACAGCTCCAATTTCGTCTGTATTGGAGTTCTTGTCTATGCTCTTTAACCAGGGTTCAGCGGCCGCAACCATTAAAGTCCAATTGGCGGCGATTTCTACCTTTCATGTTGCAGACGAGCCTAGCCTGATGGCTCTGTAAGGCTTTTCTGAAGGGCACTCTATTACTTTGTCCTCCGGTTTCGGAACCTGTTTGGGACTTAAACTTTGTTCTACAGGCTCTTACTTCACCCCCCTTTGAGCCTGCAGCCACTTGTGATTTAAAATTCCTAACTTGGAACAACAATCTATTTAGTAGCCATCACTTCAGAGAGACGCATTTCAGAGATTCAAGCTTTATCAATCAAACTCCCTTATTTGATTTTTCATAAGGACAGGGTTTCTCTCAGACCGAACCCCTCCTTTCTTCCTAAAGTGGCCTCAATCAGTAACCTTAACAAAGCTATTGAATTGCCAGTGTTTTTTCCCCAGTTCTCAAACAAGGCAGAATTCAAATTTCATCAATTGGATGTACACAGACAATTACGTTTTTATTTGCACAGAACGAAAGAACTCAGAAAATCTGATCAGTTGTTTGTTTCCTTTTCAGAAAACAGAATCGGGTTGCCTGTCTCCAAAGTCATGCTGTCCAGGTGGATCTCCAGTTGTATTTCTTTCATTTATTCCTCAGGGGGTAAAGATTTACCATTCCGGGTGAAGGCTCACTCTACTGGTCTGTATCTACATCTACAGCCTTTCAGGCCAGATTGTCGATGGATGATATTTGTGCTGCGGCTACTTGGGCATCTCCTCACACCTTTGTTACTCATTACAAGTTGGATGTGGTATCTAGGGGCAGGTCTTCCTTTGGTTTCACAGTGCTCAGGAGTATTTTCCACTAAGCCTCCCAGGATTTAGGTGCTAGGGATGCTGTCCCACGGGTAAGAATGTAGGCGAGATTGGACTACATAACATCAAGAAGTTATGTACTCACCATAACGTTCGATGTATGTAGTCCATCTTGCCTCACATTCTTACTTATCTACCCTTCTTCCCCCGTCCTGGAGGATCTGGAGGTTAGGTCTGGTTTCAGAGTTCCCTTCGTTGTTGATTTGTTCTTCCTTTCCTTAGGTGGTGTTATGCATGGAGAATGAGTGCTGGGACTCACAGCAAACTAGATCTGGGGATAGAGAGCAGTGCAGCATGGGATACCACCTTAGTCCAGCCAATAGAAAGACTTTGAGCTAGAAAAGTTGGCCAAGTCGGAGCAGACATTCGGCTCCGAACCCACGGGTAAGAATGTGAGATGAGATGGACTACATACATCGAACGTTATGGTGAGTACATAACTTCTTGATCATTACTGTGAAAGGGGCTGTCTGGTAGTGCTCAAGTATTAAGCCAGCTTTTTATACTGTACATAACTGGTACTGAGCCATTGTGTGTTTATAGGTTTATGATGGTGATGAATTATTTTTGTACTGTAATACTACCCTGAAGAGGTATTTTATAGTGAAACATATATGAGTAAAGTTTGCTGTTGCTTGTTTTAGTGGTGACACTGAAGTTTAGGAACAAAATTTGTTGGCAATATATCTTTGTGTCTAACACTGCCTGCCAGCTCCCGTAACCACCATTGTGTTGTCCTCTTTTGCTTTCCTGATATTTTTTTATATTGATGTGCTGCCTCTGTGACACTAATCTGCAATGTTAAGTTGTGGGATATAGGGAGGCCTCAAGCCAGTAAGTAGCTCTCGAGCTTTAGAAAATGTCCGAGTCGGAGCCGAAGGTCGGCTCCAAACCCAACCAGCAAAAAAGAAGGTGAGAAGAAGACAACTAACATGGAACGTTATGGTAGGTACATAACTTCTTATTCTTCTCCATACTTCCTCCATGTCTTCCCAGCTTCCAGTGGTGTAAACCTTGGCTCTAAATGATTGTCAGTGTTGAAGTGACACCCTGACCCCATGTACAAAAATGAGTAATGGGTTGTGGAAGGCTGGATGGATGTATTCTTCTAACTAGATATCAGTGCCAAGAAAACAGAAGATGGAGCAAGTTAGGCTATTTTTCAAGTCCGTGATTCTGGCTGATAGCGATAGCGTGGAAATTTACCCAGTACCCTTTATGGGCATCCAGCTGATGTGTTATTGTCAATCTCACCTTTATTCTCCCTGATGGGGTCAGATCCATCTCAGCCTTTCCAATAGCTCGAGGTCTTCAGCAAAGCTTGTGTGCCTCCTTCCCTACCCATAGTGCAGTTCCCCAACTTCCTCAGATCTCGTTTACCACTCTGTGAGAAGGTTCTTCAAGCAAGCTCTGGGTTAAGTTTTTTGTATATTTCTTACTTTATTGCTTTAGTTAATTAGTAAATTTATATTTGTTAACTTCCCATTATTATTTTCTGTGTACTCTTTACTGATAGTTCCCTTCTTCGTTAGCATCTGTTTTTAATTTAAGGGCATCTAACTTACATGCATTTTAATTAGAGGGTGTACCCTTTTCCTTCTTTCCCTTTCTTTCCTGTCAGGTGTTTTACTAGTTTAGGAGTAAATCCCTTTCCTTCCCCCTTCTAGTTACTGCTCGTTTTTAGTTAGACTTTGGTTAACTGCTCTCTATTTAACCACTAATGTCTATTTAAGTTAGAGGACTTTTCCCCCTTTCTCCTGTTTTCTGCTTTAAAAGAAAAAAATGTAAATAATCGTAAGATAGAGCTCTCTCTTTCTTTATAACTCTCATTTGTGGTGTTTTCCAAGTTGGAATTTCTTTGCCAGTGTTGTTGTCTAGGCTACCTTCAGATATGTCCCAAAAGGCAGGAAAGTCATTGGGATTTAAAAAATCTGAGAAATGCAGCAAGAAGCTGCCTCTTAGTGACTTGCAAACATTGTGTGTATTCTGTTTGGGGCCTCTCTGTTTACAGGAATCATGTTTCATATGCCATGGCTTTAATCAAAGGACACTTATAGAATGCAAAAACAAATTGATTTTGAAGGGGTTAATTAAAACCCCTTTCTCTGAGGCTATTTCTTCTGATCCCTCCTCTCCTAAATCAGAAAAGTCTGAGAGATAAGGGAAATGGTCTTCCTCGTCTCTGAAAAACCTTGTTGGAGCCGAGGACCAAGCAACCAAAGATGTCCGCTCCGACAACACCTATGGAGCAGACAGCTTCTACAGAACCTGGAGCTTCATCAGATCAATCAAAGGTTTCAGATCCAAAGTTGTCCACAGAATCTGCTCTGAAACCCCATTGCTCATGGAGTACTGCTATCGGAGCCAGTCTTCCATCTTTGGAGCCTATTACGTCCTGGCTCCCATCACCCTTCCTTACCAGGTCTAGATCCTCAGTGTTGTCTACAAGGTCTACTAGGAGTTTCTCAGATGAAGATGTGCATAGGGTGGTGTAAAGGCTTCTAGAGAAACCTGTCTTGGCCAAGCTTCTTTTGGATCCAAATCCAAAGGAGTCTGATCAGACTCATACTTTCCCTGTGGTGCCAACTCCTCCTCATATCCGTCCATCGGTTTCAGAGCAGGCAGACTCCGACAGCCAGCTGGTGTCCGTTTCAGGTCCAGGACCTGTCAGCTCCTCAGACACGATGTCCACTCCTATCGGCTCCATCCAGTTGGAGCAGGAGATCTCTGGGAGCTGACCTTCAACAGTCGGGTCTTCAGAGCCAGTTCGATCTCCTCAGATCTAACACTGTCCCTGAGGGCCTCATAGTGGATGGGTTTAATTCCTACTTCTTCTTTGGAGCTTCTGTCTCCGGCACCGATTGCTCTTTTAGCCCCGACATCTCTGTTGTTGGGTCTGGGGAGTTATCGGAGCAGGGGCGGTCTGCCTTTGAAAGTTATGAAGAGGGTGATGACTGCTGCTTAGTCTCAGGCACAGTCTTCTTTGGAGCTTCCTCCCTCTGTGGTGCAGGTGTTCCACAGAACTGCAGGGATCCAAGGCCTCAGGATGTTCCCCAGGGGACTCCCCCTCTTCTGAAACTTCTCCAGAGTACTCTACTGAGGAAGTCCCTCAGAAGAGACCATGCTAGAAGAAGCATCTTGACTTCCCAGAGGAGTTAGTCACTTCACTTACCAACCTCAATGAAGCAGAAGGGTCCCCACGGTTGCCTCCTGAGGATGTCTTCTTTGGCGACATCCTGGAAATCTTGAAACAGAGCGGCGACTGACAGTCCACGTCCCCTTCGGCCGAAGAGACTGTATACCTGAAGGCCTTCGGATCTCACCCTTCAACCCCCTGGGTGACACTACCTTCTGATGAGCTTATTAATTTACTCTCTTGGATGGCCTGGGAGAGCGTAGACTCCATAGAACCCACTCCTAGGAGGCCAAATAAGTACATTACAGCACCCAAAGACCAAGACTTTCTCACCAAGGGTGTAGCAGTGAATGCCATGGTCGTGGCAGCTGCCACAAAAAAAAAGGAACTTTCTGAGACCAGTTCCTCTATCCATGCTCCTAATAAGGATTCCAGGACCATGGATAGTTATGGGAAGTCTGTCTTCTCATCATCGGCTTTTACTTTACAATCGCTGAACTATCTCAGTCACTTCACCAGACTTCAAAGGGACCTGCTAAAAGAACCATCAGACTCCCTCTTTTTTAATTTATCCAAGTCTTTTGGGTTTCTAATACCATGATGGGAATGGACCCCATTCCTAAGTCAAAGTATGATTAAAGTTCATGAAATTAGTATTATTTCAGTCTTTGATGTCAGCCAGTAGTGCCCTTCGCAGCATCTGCAATGTGCCCAGTAATGACTCCTTCTGCAGTTCATATGGAGTTACATGTGTTGGTAACATATCTAAATATGATTGTAAATTCTTTTTTATAAGACCCGTTGCTCCTGCTACTATTGGAACTGTTTGGGTATCTTTCTTCCACATTGCTGTCATTTCTGCCTGCAGATCCTTATATTTTATGACTGTATGTCTGTCCGTATGCAAGCCACTGTAGTCACTGGGTGTGGCAGTTTCAGTGATCAATCCTACTCTTGTCTTATTTTCTTGAACCACTAGATCTGGTTTTCTGTGATGCTTTGTGGCTCATGTTTCTAGTGTTTTTCAGCCACTTCATTATCATAATATTTGCACAATTCCCAGTGCAACACAGTCTTGCCACATTATTATGCCTTTCAGTACACAGTCCTCCTGCCATTAGTATGTCTCAGCCAGCAACGAGGTGTGCAACTGTTTCCAATTTGGTTTTCCAAAACCTACATTTGTCTGATTCTCCCACATGTTCAGTGGACTTTATAAACCAACGTGTATGCAGCCCACTGTCTTGGGATGCCAGTATTAACCTTTCATCTCTTGGTTTGAATTCACCTCTCCTTAACCATTCCTGTGTTCGTTCCTGATCAACAGGAGGTTCTTCCAGAAGTTTTCTATACTTGCAACTATATTTATGCTTTTTCCACATTTCTTCCCTTCTCGTCTCATCCTTCACCTTATATTCTTTTCTTTTGTTTTTTGGCACATTCAGTTGCTGCCTAACTTTTATCTACTTCTGGTTTGATTTCCATTCCTGCTTGATGCCAATAAGCTTTTGCTAGATGAAGCAGAGAAGTCATCGTATATTTATTCTCCTCATGTTTTATACTTACACTACATTTGGGTCTTGTTAGGACAGCAGGTATGTGTGGAGTCCCATGATTACAGATCTGTACATACAGTCAATTTCAAGGATGCCCATCCCTCCTTCAGAATGGGGAATATATAATCTTGGAATGCACTGATTTTTATAAATCATTTGGTGAGCATGAAGCATCCTTCTTGTTTTCTATCTAATCTGTCCAACACATTTCGAGGCCAGTCAATCATTCCAAAACTGTAAGTGAGGACAGGAAGAGCAAATTGGTTTATAGCTTGGATTTTGTTCCTAGATGTCAGTGCTGTTTTCAGGATTAATCTAAGTCTTCTCAAGTATTCCGTACTAAGTATTATTCACATTTGTTCGTGTTTTATTGTTGATCCTTTATCAGTTCTCAAATATTTATACACTCCTCCTTGCTCAAGTTCTTTTATATCCCATTCTTTTCCCAAACTGTTGCATTTCTGGTGTTACAGTTTTCCTGCTTTAAAGGTTGCTTTTGCACCTTCATCAAGGCCAAATGACATTCTTATATCATCTGAAAAAGTTTTGACAACCTGCAATTGTGCTTTCAGTTCCTCATCTGATGAGCTACACAGTTTTAAATCATCGACAAAGAGAAGGTGAGAAGTATTTGCACTTTGTTGTTTTCTAGAAGCCAGATTATAGCCATGGACTAAGCTGTCGAGTAAACAGCTTAATGGATTAAGGGCAAGGCAGAATAGTAACGGTGGCAGAGAGTCACACTGGAATATCCCTCTTTGAATTTTTATCCCTGAGATAACAATGTGTCCTTTATCATGGCTTAATTGCAAAGTGGTCTGCCACTATTTCATGGTCACTGTAATGTAGTCTATTAGTGTGGGGTGTATCTTATACATTTTTAAGCACTCTTTTATCCATGAGAGAGGGATACTATCAAATGCTTTTTTGTAGTCAGTCCATGCCATGCTTAGATTCTTCCCCTTTTTACAGTTCTCCACTATGATTTTATTTAACAACAAATGATCCTTTGTTCCATATGACCTTCTTTTATTGCCCTTTTGTTCTACTGCCGTAATGGAGTTTTCTTCTGTCAAAGTCAATTCCAGTGTATAGTTTATACGTCATCGGAAGGCAAGTTATTGGTGTATAATTTTTAGGGTAACTTGCAGGTTCACTCTGTAAGTCAGGTTGGTGTCTGTTCTGGGTGTGCATATAAATAGTTCTTACTCATGGCTAAATCTTCATGCAAAGATGTTAATACGTTTGACCAGAAGTTAGGTACTGCATCTGGGCCT
Organism: Protopterus annectens; assembly: GCF_019279795.1. Lineage (NCBI taxonomy): Eukaryota > Metazoa > Chordata > Ceratodontiformes > Protopteridae > Protopterus > Protopterus annectens. The sequence goes on from NC_056727.1 coordinate 692,595,655, forward strand.
GGGGTTTTCCAATTAGAGGCTTTTCTTAACTTTGTTTCAATTTCTCTAGCTGTTACTTCATCCCATTTCATATCCTGTACCTTTAAACTTCTTATTATTGCTTTTCTTTTACTTCTTTTATCCATTTAGCATCTTCACTGTGTTCTACAGGATCTTCATAGATGCTTCTCCAAAATGTATCTATTTCTTCTTTTTTGGGGGAGTGGTAGCTGATGCGGCGGCAGATAAGATCACCACACAACTTGCTACCCTTAACTCGGTGGTCAGTTTGCCTGTGAGACTCATTTAATGTCCAGCAGATGGAGCAAGCAGGATGGCAGGTTCAGGCAACTTGATTAGGAGGCAGGCCTGGATGCGCCTTTGCAACTTTGCAGAGCCCTTTAAATCTTTCTTTGTTAATGCTCCCTTCAATGGCTCATCTCTCTTTGGGCCCACAGTCAAAGAAACCCTAACTAGTGTGAGCAGGAGGGTAAGATGTGGTCTGCTGTTGGAGTGCATTTTTCCATTTCCAATAGGTCAGAGAGGGTAGTGGGAAGATGTGGTTCAGAAAATCTCAATGGTCTTACCAGGACACACAGGGTGATGGTTCCCCCACGGGCAGAGGGGGAACAATAATGAAAGACACTGCCCTCGCAACAGAGGAGCTCCGCAGAATCAGGTCTCCAGAGAATCTTTCTTTGGCAGACCCTTTCAGTGCTCCTGAAGGAGTGCCCGACTGCTAGTCTCTGGAGGGAGTTGGGGGGAGGCAATTTTCAGTGCACCTCGAAACCTGGGAAAAAATTACCAATGACAGATGGATGCAGGACATAATATCTAGGGGCTATATCATTCCATTCTCTTTCCCCAGTCCTGTAAACAAATCTGTTCCAGACATTCCACCCAGTCAAAAGGAACAAGCAACGTTAGAATTTCAGAAGTTGCTCAGAAAAAGAGTCATCGAAGAAGTCCCTGCCGACCAGAGAGGATCTGGAACTTATTCAAAATTCTTTTTAGTTCCAAAGAAAACAGGGGACTGCAGACCAGTATTGAATCTCACCGAACTAAACAAATCGTGAAGAAAACCAAGTTCTGGATGGTGACACTGCAATCAATTCTTCCATTCCTGGAAAAAGGCAATTGTATATGCTCTGTACACTGTCAGGATGCATCCTACCACATTCTGATGGAAAAGTGATCCAGAAGGTTTTTGTGCTTCCGGCTAGGAGTCATTCACTTCCAGTTTCTAGCTCTGCCCTTTAGTTCAAATGAATGGCAGTAGTGGCGGCTCACCTGAGACGCCGAGGATTCAGGGTGTTTCCATATTTGGACGACTGGCTCATAAATGCCCTGACCAGGTATCTACTGCTACAAGCCAGGGACTCTACACTTCAGCTTTGCTCCTCCCTGGGAATTATTGTAAATTATGACAAATCTGTACTAGAGCCATATCAAAATTTAATCTTTACAGGAGCAGAAATAAATACAACCACACTCATAGCAAGACTTCCTCATGATAGAGTGCTCAATCTTCATTTGCATGTCAGTTTGTTAATCAAAAAAACTTGAGCCAGTGTGAAACAAATACTACAGGATGTTCTTCGTGTTTCACTGTTGCAGTCATTACATTTGGGTAATCTGCTGGCAGGTTGCCCTCAGTCGGCCTGAATTCCAAAGTCTTGGGTCCTGCGTCGGTTGCTGTCTCCTCTTCCATGATGTCAGGCCATCAGGGGTATAAAACAAGCAGCTGACACCATTTTCTTCAGTCTTTCTTGCCCCACGGTGCCCGAAGCAGAAGCAGTTCACAAGTGCTGGTCGGCCAACTCCTTAAATTTTCGAGTTCGAATTTCAGAACCGAAGTCTTCACTAAAGCTAAGTACCCCTTTGGGGAAACTTTTTTCTTGCTCCATACCGATGTCAGAAAAAGTTAATAATTGTATTACTTGTGGGAAGCAAATACCTCATAAGGATTTTCATTTGTACTGTATTCCTTGCCTAGGCCCTGATCACAACTTGCATGGCTGTCGATTTTGTGCTAGATTTAACCAACGCATTATTAAGCGTCGGTATATTTTTGCCTCAAAATATTTTGGAAACAGATTTAACCACCCTGAAATGTCGTCTGATAGCAATCCGACTACCGGAGTACACAAAAAACGCAAAGAAAAGGACAGAGACAGATCATCGAGGTCCAAAACCAACGACGAAGCTTCTCCTAAGCCAGTCGCCAGTTTGCCGGTACTCAGTGAGGTGTTTTGGCAGCCCATGATAGTCGCTACTTTCGAGTTGCAGGCCTCTACCGAGACCGATGCGGAGTCTGGCATGCCGCGAGCTACTCAAAGTATTGTACCCACGGATGTCTCTCCCTTGGATGGGTCTGGAGCCGCTGAGCAGACACCGGCTTCTGAGGGTGTACTCAGGCCTCAACATTTTTATATAAAACCGACGACAGCTGCAAAACCAAAGACAAAAGCAACTTCTAAAGTTAAAAAAATGATGCATGAGCCACGTGCACAGGCCTCTATGACTAAAAAACAGATGATCAAAATGGCTGAAGACTTAATTACCTTGATCAGGGGTTCCCGTCCCCCACTGATAAGAGGCCTAGGCAAGACACTGATTATGAATCTTCAGATCAGGTTTCTATTTCTTCAGATTCCTCTTCTGATCAGGAATTATCTATTCTTCCCTATGAGGATTCTGATGCAGAGGAATCTCTCCCATCTGCATCAGCTCCTGAGGATTATTCATTTGGAGAAACCTTGCATATTTTAAGGGAGCATTTTCACTGGGAGAGTCAATATTTTTCAGAATAAAAAAAGAGGCTCAGGCATTTCCTTCTTCTCCCTCAGTACAGGCCTTTAGCCATACCCCCTGTTTTGGACATTGTGGATGATGTGTTTTCGGAGTCAAGCTTGACTCCTTACCTCCGGCTCCCAGCAAGCATGACAGATATTACAGGGTCCCTGACTCACACAAATTTTTATTTAGAAACCCTGCTGCTGACCCTGAAACTGTTTCACAGGGTCCAAAAGGAGTTAAGGCCTCAACAGCAAAAAATCTTACACCCTCTGACAGAGATTCAAGGGCACTGGATAGATGGGGAAAGAAGGTTTGTACATCTGCAACCTTGGCAATTAGGGCCCTAAACTGCCAGTTTCATATGCTCAAGTGTCAACAACATGTTATGGGATTGCTGAAACAGAAAATGATGTTGATTTCTGAATGTGCAGAAAATAAAGAATTGCAGGACTTATTGCATGCAACTGAACAAGTTGAAAGCATACTTTGCAATGTGGTTTTGATTCCTTAGAGGCCTCCTGCAGGGCCGCAGTTACTGGATCTGTGATTAGGAGGCATGCCTGGCTAAAAGAGCAAAATTTGCCTGATCATGTTAAAGCTAAATTACTGGATGCACCTTTACAACATGATACTCTGTTTGGTATTAAGGCAGAAGAGATTTTAAAGAAAATGAAAGACATAGCTAAGTCTATGCAAACTGTAAAATACGTCTTACAAGTGCAGCCACCAAGATTCAGTAGACACTGGCCTACAAAAAATTGGTCCTTTCCTGTGTCCGACAGAGCTCAAAGGGGTAAATCCAGATGCCCTAAAGGTTCTAGATACCAGGCACAAGATTCTTACAGGTCAAAGCAATGGGGTGCTTCTACCTCCAAATCTGGAGGAGATAAAGTGCAACCCTACAGAAAACAGTCCCAATGACTTCCCTCTGCCTTCACCAAGCACTTACCTCCATTTGGCAGCACCCATAGGGGGAAAGTTAGCACTTTTTGCTCAAAATTGGCAGTTAATAACCCAGGACAAGTGGGTGCTAAACATAGTATTACAGGGATACAGATTCCATTTCCATACTTTGCCAATGGCAAACGGTTGGCCGGATCTGCCAAAAAATCAATGGGCAGAGGCACAGAAACAGGTTACGTCCCTCATGGATATGGGGGCTATTCAGCCAGTACCAGAACAGGAAAAAGGACAAGGTTTTTACTCGACTATTCTTGGTACCCAGCAAGGACAGGGCCTGGAGGCCAATACTGGATTTATCAATTTTAAACACCTTCCTGGACATTCCAAAATTCAAAATGCTAACTTTGCAGCAGCTTCTGCCCATGCTGGGCAAGAATGCTTGGCTGGTGACATTAGACCTAAAAGAGGCATACCTGCATGTCCCAATAAGGGAATCGTGCAGAAGATGCCTCCGTTTCAAGGCTGGCTTAATGCATTACCAATTCTCTGCACTACCCTTTGGCTTATCTACTGCACCCATGGTTTTTACAAAGTGCCTGGCACCAGTAATTTCTTTTTGCAGACAAAGAAGTATACAAATATATCCTTACTTCAAACTGATGGCAACAAAAACCTAGTTATCTGCAAGACAGATTCTGCAGGCTTTGGGGTTCATTGCATCCTACATTATTCTGATTCCATATGCAAGACTGCATATGAGGAAACTTCAATGGTACCTAAAAAGTTTATGGAGTCAACATTGTCACAATCTGGAAACAATGATTCCTCTCATTCCCTGCCTACAACAGGAGTTACTATGGTGGGCAAAGGCATGTCACCAAAACATGGGACGGCCATTCACTCTACCCCCTGCCAATCAAACCTTAACAACAGATGCATCAGATTATGCATGGGGGGCCCACTTGGTGGGAATATGCATTCAGGGCATATGGATCCCAAAACAAATGCATCTGCATATCAACTAAAAAGAGATGTTAGCTGTTCAAAATGCCCTGACAGCCTTCAAGGCCTTACTTCATCCAGGACAACTACTGATAGACAGACAACACCACGGTTATGTGGTATATAAACAAGCAGGGGGGCACGCATTCATATACCCCCTTTGCAGACTAGCCATGGCACTGTGGGACACAGCTTTGACTTACCAAGTACATCTACAAGCTCAGTTCCTGCCAGGAAAACAAAATACTCTGGCAGACGACTTAAGCAGTAATCTTATGGACCCTCACGTGTGGAAACTAGATCCACAAGTCTTCAGCAGGGTAACAAAGAAATAGGGGAGCCTGGACATAGATCTATTTGCCTCTCCTCAAAATGATCAATTGAAAAGGTTCTGCACAAGGACTTATCACAGACAAGCATGGGAAGTAGACACCCTATCCTTCAGTTGGAAAAACCTATCAGTTTACACCTTTCCTCCTCTGCATCGTCTTCCCAAGGTCCTACTAAAAGTCAGACAAGAGAAACCAAAGATGATACTAATTGCCCCGGACTGGCCACGCCAATGCTGGTACCCAATCCTAAGGAACTTGTCTCAATACCCAGCTTGGACCTTACCTCAAAGACCTCAGTTACTGTCCCAGTAAAACAATCAGATCCTGCACAATCAGCTCCAAACACTGAACCTGGCAGCATGGCTGATCATGTAGTTACACCAACAACATCTCTCAGTAAAGCTGTGATGGATGTCATTTTGGAAGCCAGAAGGCCTAGTACTAGAAAATCTTATGCTGATAAATGTAAGAGGTTCTGTGCTTGGAATCAAGCACAAGGAACTGATACAGCAGAATCAAATATTCCTCAGATATTACAATACTTGACTGAGATGCTTGACAAAGGCCTATCTTTCTCATCAATAAAAATCCATGCCTCTTGTCATTTCAGCTCATTACAATGCAGAGCCGCCAATCTTTTCTCATCCTTTACTAAAGCAGTATCTTAGAGGAGCCAAAAATTTAAGGCCCCCCAGAAGATCACCAATACCTGCATGGGACCTCAATTATGTGTTGGAAAAAGCTCACCCTGCCTCCTTTTGAACCAGCTGCTACTGCAGATCTAAAATTCTTATAATGGAAAACAGCTCTGCTCCTAGTAATTACTTCAGCAAGAAGAGTCTCAGAGCTACAGGCCCTCATGGCTGTAGAGCCTTTTATCATATTTTACCCAGACAGGGTGTCTCTGAGGACCAATCCCTCATTTATGCCTAAGGTAGTTTCCAGTGTGGCTCTTAACCAAACTATTCATCTGCCAACTTTTTATCTGAATCCGCAGGACAACGGGGAGAGGATTCTGCAATCACTGGACGTACACAGACAGCTACGATTCTACTTGAGCAGAACTAAAGCTCTAAGAAAAACTGAGCAGTTAGTAGTGACATATGCTGCAGGATCAGAAGGAAAGGCTATTTCAAAGCAGACTATTTCAAAGTGGATAAGCCATTGCATTTGTGTCTGCTACTTACACCATGGCAAACCTGTGCCCAAGGGCATTAGGTCTCATTCCACCATAGCTGCAGCTACATCAGCAGCCTTTCTCAGAGGAGTACCAACCAAAGACATTCTAGAGGCTGCTACTTGGAGTTCTGTTCACACTTTTACAAAACATTATCATTTGCCTCTCTACTCCAAGTCCAGGGCAGGCTTTGCCACTGCTGTTCTGCAGGGCCTTATAGCTGCCCCTATTGCTGTTTAGCTCCAGCCTCCCATCCATAGCTTTGGGATTCTACCCAGATGTAATGACTGCAACAGTGAAACATGAAGAACATACAGTTGTGTACACTTACCATAAATGTAGATGTTCGAGTGTATTCACTGTTGCAGTCCAGGTTACCCGCCTGCCATCCCCCTTTTCTTCTGGAGTTTCTCTTTCCTTCACTATCTTCTACAACCTATGTGGTGTATTTGCTTGTAAATGAAGGTAAAGTTTGTATTGTTGCATGTATATATAATTTAGAGATATATATCTATATATATATATATATATATATATATATATATATATATATATATATATATATATTTTTTTTTTTTTTATACCTTTTTGGGTGCACCTGACATCTGGGGCAAGAAAAACTAAAGAAAATGGCTTTGGCTGCTTGTTTTATACCCCTGACGACCTGACGTCATGGAAGAGGAGACAGCAACCGACGCAAGACTTTGGAATTCAGGCTGACTGAGGGCAACCTGCCAGCAGATTACCCAAATGTAATGACTGCAACGGTGAATACACTCGAACATCTACATTTATGGTAAGTGTACACAACTGTATTTTTGGGGAAGATGGCAGCATCTATAGTGCTTATTTTTCTAGCTCAACTACACATGAGGATTCTTCAATGGTTGCTTTTCACACAATGGCCAATACTGGAATTACCAATGTCACACACGATTTTCATAACCAAGTCTTGCAAAAATAATCTCAAGTGGTGGATTCACAGCCCATCGGTGTCACAAGGCCATCTCTTTACCCCCCCCCCCCATTATCTGGAGAAGACAGTCCAAGGCACCTGGCAGGAACTCGAGCCTCACTTGCACATAAACATCTTAGAGATGAGAGCAATGCTGTTGGCGTTGCAGGCATTTCAAAACTCTGTACCTCTAGGAGCCATAGCAGTTCAATCAGACAAATATGTCAGTCATCTGGTACATAAACAAGGAGGAACCAGATCTTATCCCCTTTGTCAAGAAGCTGTAAGGGTTTGGCAGTGGGCAATGTCCTCCATTCATTTTCTAATTGCAATGCATATCCTGGGGAAATCCAACATGACTGCAGACAAATTGAGCAGGGCCATATTATGGTCACATGAGTGGTCCCTCAATCAGAAAGTAGCAGAAGAGATTTTCCGAAAATGGGGCCAGCCTTGCTGCGACCTTTTTGATTCACCCACCAATGCCAAATGCAACAACTACTTTCCCCTAATCCCTCCTAAGAGGGAGTCACCAAGGGATGCACTTGTTCCCAACTGGCCTCCAGGACCTCAATATGCTTTCCCTCCAGTTCCTTCAATTTCCAAATTATTACAGAAAGCAAGTCTGTTGGAGACCACAATAATCCTCATTGCACTCTATTGCCCTCACTAAATCTGGTTTCCTTTTCTTCAGCCTAATTTTCAGGAGAATCCAGGGATTCTAGACCCAGATCCAGATTTACTGACATATCTGTCGGAAATGGCACATCCCACCCTTCACAACCTCTAGTTGACAGCTTGGCTGCTCCAGTTCCCTTGATTACCAGGCTTCCCCATCTGTCCTCTCCTGTAAAACAAATTCTGTTGTCCTCCCATAAAACCTCTACATGTAAATTCTGCAAGAGTGAGCAGAATAGGTTCTTAACATATGTGACTGATAACCAGGTGGATTCCTTTTCTGTGCTCATATGTACCATACAGGAATTTCTAACCAAGGTTTTTCATGAAGTTGCGGCTGCTTCTACTATTAGACTCCAATTAGCAGCAAATTCAAATTTCCATGTGGGAGAAAACTGCTCCACTGTCATGTCACACAGACACTGCAATGCCTTTTTGAAAGGAACAATGATAATTAGACCCCCATACAAGAAACCAACTCCTCCCTGGGATCTGAACTTCTTTTTTGAGAAGTATCATTTGTTCCCCCTTTGAACCTTCAGCCATATGTGATCTAAAGTTTTTGTCTTGGAAAAAACACTTTTTGGTGGCTATTACCTCAGCCAGAAAAGTGTCCAAGTTACAGGCCTTGTCTTCCAGACTCCCTTATCTAATTTTTCATAAGGATAGAGTTTCTTTACGCAGTAATCCTTCATTTGTTCCTAAGGTTGTGTTGAAAAGTAACCTAAATCAATCTGTTGAGCTACCATTGTTCTTTCCTGCATAGACAATTATGTTTCTACTTGCACAGAACTTCAGAATTTAGGAAATCGGATCAACTTTTCATATCCTACTCTGAGACTAGGAAAGGTCAACCAGTCTCAAAAGTTACATTATCTAGATGGCTCACCTTTTTGTATATCCTACATCTACAGTTCCAAAAACAAGCCTCTCCCCTTTCCTGTTAAAGCACACTCCACCACTCATACTGTGAAAGTAGCAGACTCCAAATCTGACTACCGACCAATTACAAGTGTTGTCCCGCAGGGATCAGTCCTGGGTCCTCTCCTGTTTGGCATCTACTTATCTGAAGTTCAAGCCAACACATAGGGACTCTGGCTGACCATGTTTGCAGATGATTGCAAACTGGGAGCCATTATTGATTTTCCAACTGATGTAGACATTCTACAAAAAGGCCTCACTGACACCAGTGACTGGTGCCAGAACCATGGCCTTAAGCTCAATGCAAAAAAGTGCACTGGGAAAAATTTGGTGCCCATGAACTACCACATAGGTGGTAGTCCATTAAACACCGAAGGTGTGATGAGACCTGGGGACACAGGTTGACAGCAACCTCTCCTTTGATAACCACATTACCACTGTAGTCAGAAAGTTCTTCTGTGTGGCACATATTACAAAAGGATTCTCATCCAGGAAGAAAGAGGTCATAAGCCCTCTTTACTCATCCCTCATTAGACCTATTATAGAATACAATGTCCCATTTGGTATGTACCTCACTAGACACCTACAACAACTGGAAAGGCCACAAAAATACCTCACTAAAGGGATGTTAGGCCTCAGACACATGCCCTATATGGACAGACTCAAAAAATTCCAGCAGTACTCTGTCGCTTATCGCCTACTTAGAGGCGATCTCTGCTTGACCTACAAAGTCATGTCTGACCCAGAGCTGCTAGATATGCTACACCTAAAGAAATTTCAATTTCTCTGTGCCACACACTTCAGGGACCTAAACCTCATTACCACAATAAACAGAACATGATGGAGGGACAGGTTCCTAACCCAGAGACTTCCCATACTCTGGAACAAACTTCCCATTCACATAAAGCAGAGCACTTCACTGTCTCTCTTTAAGAGAAATCTTGACAAGTGGATGGGCAATAGGAAGTTCACCCTGGGGATCACTTCAGTGGCCTTGCTTGACAGGGGCACTGGAAACTAACTTTGGATGGCATGATGCCAGGGAATCTTCTTGGGCTAGGCTTATGTAGGCTCCAGGGCCGTTAGCCTATTACACACCTGTGAACCTATGAACCAGATCAGTAGCGGCTTCAGCATCCTTTCAGGCAAGGTTACCCTGGGATGATATCTGTGCTGCAGAGACACAGGCTAAACCACATACCTTTATTACTTGCTACAAATTGGATTTGAGCTCCAGTAGTAGGGGTTCCTTTGGTTCTATGGTTCTGAGAAATATTCTCCCATGAGCCACCCAAGAGTTAGGTTGCTTGGGATGCAGTCCCATCAGTGAGAATAAAGGTGAGATTGACAACACATAAAGAAGTTATGTACTTAGTGTAATGTCCCATATGTGTAGTTCATCTCGACCTTTATTCTCACAACCCACCCTCCATGCCCCCTTCCAGAACTCCTGGAAGACCGAGTGAACATTGGTTTTATGGCTCTCCATAGCCTCAGGGATACTGACATTGTCCTAGAAAGAGACCGTAGCTAATGTATAGGTTGCTTTTCTTTCTGGGAGGGCAAACAAGGTCTGAGTAAGTTGCGGAACTGCACTATGGGTAGGAAAGGAGGGCCCACAAGCTTTGCTGAAGATCTCGAGCTATTGGAAAGGCCGAGACTGATCTAACACAGTGGATCCGACCCATCAGTGAGAATAAAAGTCAAGATGGACAACACGCATGGAACATTATGGTAAGTACACAAAGTTTTTTCCAAAGCTGGCTGGAGTAGTCATCTACCTGTGGGGGTAATCCCTTTTATCTTATAATGGGCCTCAAACTGTGCTTCTACTATCCAGAGTATCTGTGGTTATGGTAACTACTATGTAATTATAGGTTTTGAATATGTAAACTCTTTGAATAGTGACTTACCAAAGTATATGTAGTCCACTTTCCTTGTAATCCACTGTTGCTCAGTTGCCTGTGGTGTATTCTTCAAATAAAAGTGCTAAGAATTAAAAAAAAATGTTTAGTATTTGAGCTTTGCTTTTTGGCTACAGTCGTATTAATATATTTACCTTTTATTTGTCTTGATTTTTGAAGATCTGAACAGCCCTTTGCTCTTTGGAAGACTGAATGGCTTATCTTCAGATTCCACAATTGACATCCTTTATCAGTTAGGAACGACTCAAGATACTGGCACAAAAAACAGGTAAAGGTATACTGCATCACACTAGTATTGGAAACATCATTTTGGAATATTTGTAATAGAAACATAAGTTTTATTTTGACTACTTCAGTTGTGCTTTTATTTTCCCTCATGCCCTTATATATTCACTGTCATGTTCAATGCATAGGTGTATTCATTTCATGTTTTTATTTGTATTATATTATATTTGATACTAGAGAATAACAACTGTTTATTTTATCTAATGCTTAATGAGCAGTCTTTACTTGGTCAGACAGTGGATCCAAAGAAGATTTTTTACCTGGCTCACCAAATATTAGATTAGAGTGCCAGGAAACCAAAGTTTAAAAGGTCTGATCTCTGTATAGTTATATGTACAAAATGTGGAGCTGATGTGTTGTAGATGATACTTTTCTTGAGTTTTGCTCTGTCTAGTAAAGTAGTTTAGGAAAAATTGCAAGTGAAAGGTAAGAATTTACTGCTGTTTTGGAAATGTATCCCACTTCTCAACATTTCTTTTAAATTTGTGAATATTTGTAATGGTTATTAACTGTTGCTGTAAGAGTGATAATGTTATATACATTCATTATTCAATATTTATTATAAATTTTGCAATGTTTTTTATGGAATGGAGTTTTTATAGTTGTCAATTAGATATTTAAAATTGTGGGGGGAGTTTTATGACTCAAAAAGTAAAACAGTTCAAGCTTTTCATTAACTCTGAAGTCCCATAATGTTTAGGGAACAAAAGTGCTTAGTTGTGTTATTCAGTAAAAATCTGGTGCTATTAAATACACTGCATTGTGGTCCGAACATTTTATTAAGAATGTGTCTTTGCTATCTATTGTGTCTTGAATATAGACGTGTCATTCACCATTTGACAGCACTGATGTGGTTACTTTAATTTTTCCGTGTGGAATGCACATTGGATTGGAGATGTTCAGAGTTAAAACGGATGGTGTTTTTCAAAACGGATTGGGTGTTTGTTAATTTAATTTCAGTACTGTCAGTATTTCATTGAGGGGACCAGTTTGTACTGATTCAAAGTGGTCAATGCTGTTTGGAGTGTGTTCCCTCTGCACAGAGTTGCCCAATTGGGTAAAGGCCCAATTCAGTAGGTGCCTGTGTGCTCTGCCTGGTTGAGAGAGTGACATGCTCAAGAGGCACACTGTGTAGGCAAATGGACAGAAACTCGTCATTAGCTCATAGCCCTAATTCTCAGTGCTAGTTACCAGACAAAGATTTTATTGAAGGTTTCCTGTAATAGTTCAGTATCCTAAGCTGACCTTAAGATTACAGTCTTGATATCATTCTTATATTTAATAGTTATCACACTTGGTTCTGTCTACTTATTTATATATCTATGTATACAGGTCCAATGTAAAAACAGAAAAAAAAAAAACAATTGTATACCGTATAGGTCCCTGTGGTACCCCAGTTGTTCCTTTATTTTATAAAATTCTTTCAATGTTTGAACCCTCAGGTGTTTTTCATAAGGATCACTCTTTGTCATATTCGTGACATATGAAAATTAGTTTCAGGCACATGTCTGACTGGCCAGTTTACCTCCCAGAACTCTGTTGATGGCCATGCACAGGCTGGCTCATACCTGATGCAAGGATGCAGACCCTGTATCCGGGATACAGTGGGCAGCCAATTTACTTCATTTTCAATTATTCTTTGCAAAAGGAGTATGCTGTATTTCAGTAAGAATGCTTGTGGTGGCTTATTCTGGTCTCTTTTCTAGAGCTTCTTCGTGCAAAATTCTTTGAAAGCTAAGTACTGCATTGTCAGAAAAAACAAAAGAGGCTCTCCACGACTAAAATCCGGCAACACTTTATTTGAAATAAAAAATAGTAGTAAGCGCTTTCACATTTTGAAAAACGTTTCTTCAGACTTTAACATACACATATCCTGAATCCATTTATATACATATCTACATCCTTCTTATCCAATTACTATCAACAAGTCATCAAATTATTAGAATAGAGTAATTGATCAAGCATATCATCGCTAATGAGCATAAATATATTAACCAAAAAAATTCTGTGTGAAAAAGTACTTTTCCACATTTCATTATAAAATGATAAAAACCTGATACCATAAACAATACATATAATGATCTGAAAGTGTTTTTTCTGACATTAGTGACTTTTTCTCAAGAAGCACTTTACCCAGGACTGGTTTGTTTTTTCATTAAGTACTACATTGGGGAATCTTTTCTATTGTTATTTGCTAGTGAGAGGTGTCTAGGGAATCTTTTACATTTACCAGGACATGCCTTGTGCACATGTAAAAAGCTTTTGCAACTGCAGGCATCAGATCCTGTATAAGGCTTTCCATTTTAAGGATCTTTTTTTCCTTAGGACAGTCACACCTCATGGCAGGCTTCTAGATTTGTATAGGTTGCATCTGGAAAATCTGTAGAAGTAGAGAACCACATCCCCATGTCTGGCTAATGCAGAAAAAGCTAGATACCCTTATGTGGGCTTTAGAGTCACAGCAGCTGTCCACTACCACAGGAACCCCTTTTTTCCCAAAAACTCGTAGGAAGACTGCTACAAAGAAACCTAGGGTGAAAGGACTATAAAGAAAAGTATGCTCTGGGAGTTGAAGACTGCTTCATTAATATGGGATATGCTTTTGAGTATGCTTTAATTAGTGTGATGGTTTCCTGACACCTGGACTTGATGTCTGTTTCACATGTTAACCTGTTTGGGGGATAGATTGGACAGCTGTTTCCAGAATGTCCTTCCAGGCCGTGTACCACTTTGTATGTATAGCATAAGTGGATGCCACTGGTCATTTATTTCCTTAAGGAAGTGCTGCATCACCATCCTCTTCTAAAGAGCCTTTCCCATTTGCGTAAGTTATAGTAGACAGGCTTGCCCATCCACTGTTTGAGAATGCTAGCTCAGCACCATTGAAGTTCATTTCTTAGAATTCTTTCCTCATAACCATTACACCAGACCATGGGGTTTGGTGTAATGTTTACGGTGTTTACCTCACAAAGTACTGAGTTTGATTGTCTCCTTTGAAATGGAAATTGGCTAGGGCTTAAAATAACCCACAAAGACATCTAGTCTAGTATTTGCGTATCAATCTCCACATGTTGCATTTCAGAACTTCAACCATCCAAGCATTCATTGGTGGCATAATCCATCCGGTCATCAAGGTCAGTGAGCAGTATTAAAACTTCTGAGTTGGAGCAGTTGATGAGGTCCTTTTTGCGGAGGTAGATGTAGTTAGGCCTTATCCTTTTGGTAATGGTTCCAGTACCAGGATTCTTGGATACATCCTTTTGTCTTTCTCCTTTGGCCCCTTCAGATCCAAGGTATTTGTGATCGGCTGCTTTTCCACCATCCAGGTCTAGTCCGATGCTTGGCCATCTTCATGTCCAAAGATTTGGCCATCTTTGGTTCTGAATCATTCCCTGGTCACTTTGACTCCAACTTTTTCAGATGTGTCAGGACGTTGGAGACTTACTGTTGAAGCTGGGGTATCCTGGTCAGGGTCAACTCTCCGTGCTTCAGGATCATGCCTTCTACAAAGGGCTTTGGCTTTGGACACCTCAGCTCCAGTCTCAACATTGAGTGTGTGTGTTGCTCCTTTGTGATCAGGGTTGTCGCTGGTAACCTCAGGTGCTGGGACCCTTGGCCCCAAGAGGCCAGCTTCTTCCTCTGCCTTTGATGTTACGGAGAGGGTGTTCCCCTCTCAGGATAAGGGTCTAGTTTCTCCAGCTGGTGTGCCTTCACCTTCCTCATTGTTCCCTACGACCAGTAATCAGTCTGCTTGTGGTCAACCTTTGTCGGTGGACCTCCATCCTGCACCTGTAGTAGGGCTTCCTGACTCTTCCCCTTCCTACCTGGCTTTGTCTGAGTGGGAGGTTTTGGGGAAGAGGAAGTGAAAGAGGAAACACTTGGACTCCCTGGAGGAGTCCCTTATTGAGGATACTGACTTTGAGGAAGGAGTGTGTTCCCCTGAGTGTCTGTGGGATGACTCCTCTTTTGGTAACTTACTAGAGCTGCCTTACCATTATGGAGGCTAGGCCACTGAATCTGCCTCACTGGAGGAGTCAGTATTTTTGGAGGCCATCAGCATAGGCCCATCCACACCTTCAGTTGTTCTCCATCTGAACACTGTTATTGACCTAGTTTTCAACATGGCGTGGTAGGAATCCAACACCATGGAGCCTATCCCTAAGAAGCCAGATAAGATTCTCGCCTCCCCAAGAACTGGCCACATTGGAGTAAGGGTCCAGCTGTCGATGCTATTGTTGTGGTGTATGCCACCAAGGAGGATATTTTTGAGGAGAGCTCTTCGATCCGTTCCCCCTTCAACAAGGAGTCCTAGGCTGTGGATCATTTAGAGAAGCATTACTATACCTTAGTCACTTTTGCACTGAGAGCTCTTAATTCTCTATCACATTTGACAAGACCTGAATAAGATTTGGAGTCTGAAGTGTCAAGAAATCTCACTATACAGCAGTCTATGGAGATGTAGAAAACACTGGTAACTTAGCTGTCCACCCCGCTTTCCATCGCTAATATTTCTGAGGCTTCTCTCAAAAGTGTCCAGTGGAGTATGTTGAGGGCCTTGCTCCAATATTGCCTTGTGGCGCCATGCTTGGATGCATTTATGTAACTTTGCAGTATTGCTTCAAGGCTTTCCTTGTAAATGCACCTTTTGTTGGCTTTTCTATGTTGGAGCCGAAGGTTAAGTGTACTCTGACAAGGAGTGAGCAAGTCAGGAAGACACTGTCTGCCTTTGGAGTCCGCTTTACCAAACCTCATTGAACCTTTTTAGTGAATCAGAAGTGGGACTAAGTGGCTCTTCTACAGAAAGTTGCAGCAGTCTTCTCAATATGCTCCTTCAGTAGGTTCCTCCTGAGGATGAGGGCGAAATTATAATGGGTGCCATCAGCAGGGCAGTAGTTGTTCACATAATCAGGGTTTCCACGAGGCTGTCTCCATGCCCTTTCAATGACCCTTAAGGGTTATTGGACTGTTGTACTCTGGAGGAAGTCTGGAGTTGTTTGGCTTACACCCAAAAGCTTGGGATGCCATCACCTCAGAAGAATGGGTGTTGTCATGTCCAGTGGTTAATACATTCCCTTTTCAGTTTTCAAACTCTTGTCAGAAATATATCCCAGCTCTTCCACCCTGTTAAAGACTGAATGCAGCTGCAGAGGTTCACAAGCTGCTTGCAGATTGAGTCATCCAGGAGGTCCCAGCAGACCAGCAAGGATTCTGGGTCTATTCCTAGTACTGTTTAGTACCAAAAAAGACCAAGAACCTCAGGACAGTTTTGGTTTTAAACAGTTTAAATTAGTTCATGAAAAAACAAGTTCTGGATGGTCATAGTGCAGTCCATCTTAACTTTTATGAGGAAGAATGATTGGATGTGCTCGATAGACCTCAAGGATGCCTACCATAATATCAAGATAGGCTTTCCAGGAGATTTGTGCACTTCTGGCTAAGGGCCTTGTCGTTTGGTCTTATCACAGCCCCCCCTCAAGATTTCCAAGGTGTTCTTCAAGGGTATTTTTTGTTATGTCCCCCAATTTGGAATCCAGTTCCCCCCTGAGATTTGCCTTTTCTGTTGCAAGTCCTTGCACCCCCTTCATTTGAACCTGCAGCTACTTCTGACTTAAAGCTCTTACCATGAAAAACTGTTTTTTAGTAGTAAATTCTGCCAGAAGGATTTTAGAGTTGCAGGCTGTTGATTCTTCACATCCTTATCTGGTGTTCTATAAAGACAGTGTTTCTCCTCCTATGAACCGTTATTCTAGGAAGCTACATTTGCCAAAAAAGGAGAATACGTTTTGCATTATTTGGATGTACATAGGTAGCCAAGTTTTTTATTTGAACTGTACCAAATCTTTCAGAAAATCTAGTCAGTTATTTTTCTCCTTTTCAAAATACAGGCTGGGCTCACTTGTGTCTAAAGTGACTTCATCAAAGTGGGTGTCAAAATGTGTTTTGCTTGCATATTCTTTGAAAAGCAAGACCCTTTCACACAAGGGAGTACAATACTCCTTTCTGCATGTACCTAACCAGGCAGTTACACCAACTGGAGTAGCCCCTGTGGTTTCTCACTTAAAAATACAAAAAGTAAGACAAGTGTCTTATACAGACTGACTGAATGCCTTATCCCTTTACTCTATCTTGTATTGTTTATTGAGAGGTGACTTATGCCTGACCTTCAAGGCATTCTCTGATCCAGCCCTGATGAAAATGTTGTTACACATTCTATGGACTTGAACCTTAATTGTGAGTCTTAACAGAACTTGCTGGAGAAAGAGACTTGTGTCCCAAAGACTACCTTGTCTGTGGAATAAACTTCCCATCTTCATAAAGCAAACCCCCCCTACCTTACTCTCTTCAAAAGAATTTGGATAAATGGACAGGGAACTGTAAATTCACTTCTGGGGTACTGCCCGTGGCCCATATGGACAGAGGCAGTCTGCAAAATGACTCAGGACTCCCACTACCCTGATACTACCCCATCCCATATCTGGGAATTTAGATGCAATATTATATCCTGGGAGATTATTGGCTAGGCTTGTAAAGGCTCTTATGCCATTAGCCTAATAATCACCAATGAAAAAGCCTAAGGGTCATTCGACAAGGGCTGTGGCTACTTCTGCAGCTTTCTTTTTCTAGGGTATCAGTGGATGAACTTTTGCGTGTCATTATAAGCTGGATATTCAGTGTAGACCCAGGGATTACTTTGGCACCACTGTGTTGCAAAATATCCTTCCTTAATTCCTCCCGAGGAATTTTTTTCTGGCTGGGGACTCTGCCACACAAGTTGAAGCCAGATAGAGCAGACATCATCACTTACGAAAGTTATGTAATTACCGTAACAATAGATCCCTGTTGCCTGTCAACATTTTTCACTGAGAATATTGTCATTGTGCAGTGTAAGCAAGTTTAACATGAAGATCCTTGTTCTGTATTAACTTTAACTAGTCAAATATGTGCCTGCCATGTGCTGGAAAGTGGCTGTGACATTCCCCGCAGAAAGGAAGTCCTTGCAATCTAAGGATCACTTAATAAGTTGGCCATTGTCCTTTTTCTTGCCAGTACATTTGTATGCTAGTTATTTAGTCTCCTGAGCTTCCTGATTTCTGCATTTAGTAAATTAAAAACTGTTCTACTTTGTGCCTTCTTATTAATTCCTCTGTACCAACCTGACCTGAGTGTAGGAAGCCTGTTACCCTACCCTCATTTCCCACCCTCCCCTCTTACTCTAAACTTCACACACAAACATTTCACCTGTGACACCCGCTCCCTAACTCTTGCTGAACAACTTTACTATTATCATGCAAACACTCCTGTTTCTATTTTCCTGTTTCCCAACTTCAATCTAACATTTAGCATCATTTTCAGCAACCTTTTTCCCCTCCTGTACTACTTTGCACTATATCCAGTCATACTTAGACACCTCCCCAACAGTATATGTTGTTCTACATTTTATCTTCTACTTTCCCCAAGTAAACCATCACTACTTCCTATCTTATCTACATCATCATACTCTGTCCTTTCAAACCCTTCTATTTTTTTACATTTTAGAAACATAAGAGAAATTAGCAAGGCAGCCTAAATATTTTCTTTCACCGAAAATACTTCCTACATACCTTCTACCAGTTTTCAGCCTCCACCACCAGTAAATATCCTACACCTGTGTAACTTCTTGATTCCTACTTCCCCACTACCTGCCATCAATAAAATACAGATCTTGTTATTTAAACTTGCTACTCCTCAGCTTATCCTCCATTCTTTTCCTGTTACTGAGCCATCCTATCATGACTCAGTAATAACTCTCAACATCTCTCCAATTCTTTTCCAACCACCTATCCATACTTGCTCCCTAAACTGTCCATACTTTCCACCAAAACTATTTAATGGTGCTCCTCACTTTTATCCCAAATATAGACTGATTAACTCAGTTTTCAAGTCAAATCAAAATAAATTGAAATGGAAAAATACTCTCCAAAAAAAAAAAATTAGTAGTACTCCAATATACTAAAATCCTCCTAAGGGAGACATTCACCTTATTCTGACCCCACCTATTACAACCAACATCAAGACAATTCTACTTACACACACTACGTCTAACCCCACAGTGGTCAACCCCTCACCCCAATAATGTAACGTTTGCTGCCATAAATATTAGAAGCATAAGAAGTAAAACTACTGAACTACATGCCTGGATTACCTAACACAAGCCTGATATACTCACTATTACTGAAACCTGGCTTAAAAGAAACTGAAACTACACCCTCCTGCTATATCATCTATAAAGACATGTAAAAAGGAAAAGTAGTGGTAGTGCTTTAACATTTCCCAACAGTTACCATATTTCTACCCACAACAAATCAATACCAGAATCCAGTTCAGCAGAGCTTCTTATTATTTTTCTGAAAATAAATAAATATGTATTAGTTATTCTGGGAGATATCCTGTTGTGGATATTGATAACAATTCCACAAGAAAATAAAACTACTACTAGGTGATGTCAATATCAGTTGGTTGGACATAACCTCTAACTCCTTTATATCTAACATGAACTTATACAGTTTCACACAAATAATTAATAGCCTCACACATTATAGGAAGACATCAAATTCCTTATTAGACTGGATCCTAGCATCAGACCATAGCTACAGTTTTAGACTCCTGTGTCATCCAGTATATAAAACCAGACATCTCACACATCCTCTTAAGCAGCATGTTTGTAAAACTCCACTGAACCTGTCACAAGTTTAACCTAGAACTATTCGTTACTGCTCTACCATCTGTTAATTGGAACATCCTAAAAATCCTCCCTTTAGATAATGCTGTAAATTAATTAATTACCACTTTCTTAAATATCCTAAATAGCCTTTGCATCTCCTAGAAAAAAAGAGATTAAAACAAGTAATCCAGTTTGGTCATCCAAAACAGTAGAATGCTAATGCAGGATAGAGAAAAAGCATGGAAAGAATGGTAGAAATATGCACCACAATATTTCAAAAACCTCAGAATGTTCTACAGCCATGCCAAAAAGCAAATAAAGGCAAAAAATGTAGTATAACAATTTTCAGAACAATAGTAAACACAACCCTAAAATAGTCCGGTCATCTATTAGAGAAATCTTATGTCACAGCCAAAAAGTCAACCCTAATTCTTCTCCCGGTAATTCACCATACTGCAATAGAATTCCACTCTTGTTTCATAGGTAGTATAGTGTCCCCAGCCAAGGATTCCCTGATATCTAATCCCAGTCCTGTCCAATAGACAAATATCAACACATCCACTTTTACCTTCAAACCTGTACCCCCTTCCTGTTTACAACTACTCTTAAATTCAAACTGTACTTCACTTTAGCGGATGATCTTCTGAGCAAGTACCTTAAAGTAGCTACCAACAGAATTTGCCTATACTTTGTCAATATCCTTCTATTCTCATGTTGCAGTATTCCAAACCCTTGGGTTATCTTCTCTTGCTACCCCGAACCTCCGGACAGTATAAAAAGCTTCTAGTCACTGCAAGATATGTGGGACATCTGACTTTGGCTAAGGGAACGTGAGCAATAAAATTGACATCTGCATTTACCATACCTCAGAACTTCTCTGCCACCAGTCGAATGTCAGCTGTTCCTGCCGTACTAGCCTTCGGATTGTCTTTTTCAAAGATAAGTGCCCCATTGGGGACGTTTTGTACTTTTTGGGTCACTGCATGCCTGTTTAGGTTCATGTCATCCAGGAAGGGAAAGTGTAAATACAGTCATCAGATCCCCCATAAAGGACACCCACAAGATTTGTCTTTTCTGTTTAGGGCCTGCACACGACCACAAGACCTGCACAATCTGTTGTGCCTTCATCCCTAAGACCCAACACAGCCATCTGCATGCTCTCAACATTTATTTGGAGAATCGGCATCTTAAACGCTTAGCATTAGCTTTGGAGGGGCTGTCTGGTTAGCCTATCAAGCTACCTAAGAAAAAGGCCAAAGTTGCTAGGCATGAATCTGTTGCTGCACCTTCTCCACCTGACATCCCTCCTGTGGCCAGCGTGACCCTGGAGGAACATTTGGAAACCACCGATATGGGTATAGCGTATACCACTGGGGAAGCCGCAGAACCCAGAGTGGAAGGCACATCCATGGAGGTATTGCAGACGTCAGCTATCGACAATGAGAGGGAACCTTGGCTTGTACCGGCCATCCAGACGGATCCTTCCACTGATAGAGAACCTGGTGTCCTTAGGCCCACCTTGGGTCCTACACTCTCTAAGCCTTCACTGAAAAGAAAACAAGTCAAAACATGTTTCTTCTCTTGCAGAGAGCCAGACAGACTGCAGGCCATTTCTCAGAGCCTCTTCAATTCTTTCATGGCTCTTAGACCTGCTACACCCCCATCCTCCCTGATGGATCCCCCCTTAGAACTTGAGGCTCAAGATATTCCTCCACCTGAGGCTAAGGGTTCCTCTGACTGCTCTTCAGATGACTGTCTGTCTTCTGTGTCTCAGTTGCCATATCCTCTTGGTTATGCCTCCCCAGAGGAAAATTCTGCTGAGACAGACTCTCCAGGTGTGTACCTCACCTTTTGGGGGGGGGGGGGCATTTCTAAAATGAGAGAGTTCTTTAATTGGGATTCCACTGAGATGTCAGAAGTGCAAAAAAGCTGTTACGAACTTCTGTAAATGGATACCCCTTCTCTTTCAGGTATCCCTGCAGTCTTGCCAGCATTTTTGGATGCTTTTAATGCAGTCTCTGTGAACCCAGATTCACAGCTCCCTGTCCCTCCAAGGCCTGACAGATTTTATAAGATCCCTGAGGGGGCCAAATTTCTTATTAAATGCCGTTTTGCAGACCCTAGCACTGTATCAGCTTTAGCTGATAAGCCTTCTAAACTGTTTCCCTCCACCTTAGTTCTCCCTACAGATAAGGGCGGTAAGGCCATGGAGCACCTTGGGAAAAAGGTTTATACCTCAGCTACCGTGACATTCAGGGCAGAAAATTACCACACTCGTATATCAAAATATGCCCTAGCCCTGTTAGTCCAGGCCACTAAGCTTTTGTTTGAGATCTCTGACTCTCCTGCCAAGGCACAGGTATCCAGCCTCCTCAGGTCATAAGGCATTCTATTAGATGCCGATGAAGCTTCTGCCAGATCTGCTGCATCTGCCTCTGTCCTGAGAAGATATTGCTGGTTAAGGTTACAACTCTTGCAGGATGACATTAGGGAAAAACTATTGGATGTGCCTCTGGATAATTCTGCCTTATTTGGGACAAAGGTGGCTGAGTTATTCAAAACTTTCTACAACAGAAGGGGACGGAGTTACAGGACCTGAAGCACCTGTTTGTTTCTTCTGTCCCCAGATTCCACAGGAATTAACCCACCAAAACACAATTTATAAGAAAACATTCTGCCCCTCCACCTCTTTCCAGGTGTCCAAGTCTGGGAGCTTGTGATCCAGCAGGGGGTCACTCTGCAGGCAGTATATACCCCTTCACATCAGAATGCCCAGACAGACACCTTGGGCAAGCCCATGTCACAGTCCCATGAATGGATGCCCCACAGGGATGTGTTCTTGAACATTATCCACAAATGGGGTACACTTCATGTAGATCTGTTTGCTTCCCCTCTGAATAGACCACTTCCATTATTTTGCACCAGGCTACACAGTCCCTTGGCAAGGGCAATAGACTCCTTTTCAATCAACTGGAAGGAGATGTTTCTATATGCATCCTTCTCCCTTCTCACTTCTTCAGAAAGTCCTCCTGAAAATCCAGCAGTACAAACCAGAAATCTTGTTGATGACTTCCTTTTGGCCAAGACAGTATTGTTTCCCTCTCCTCCTGCATTTAGCCAGGGGCAGTCACCACACGTTACCCCACAGATTGGACCTTCTCACACAGGACAAGGGATCCCTAATCCATCCTCACCTACAGTCTTTGAACCTTACCCTGTGGGTGATAGAATTTTGATCACTTACAGACACCTTTACAATGAGGACGTGCTCACAGTCCTGCAGGAGGCCAGGACACCTAATACCAGGAGATCTTACTTGTCTAAGTGGAAAAAGATTCTCCATCTGGTGTCTACAAAGGCAGTTAGACCCCTTTCAGGGCAATGTCCCCTTGGTACTGTCATACCTGTGTGAGCTATTGCAGAAAGGGTTTGTATGTTCCTCTGTTAAGGCCCACCTTGCTGCTATTTCAGCTTGTTTGTCTCTGGATCCCCCTTTGGCATCTCGATTGCCTGCAAAGTTATTCCTAAAGGAAATGCTGCATCTCAGGCCCCCCAGGAAACCTACTTCACCACCATGGGACTTGAACTATGTTTTAGAGAAGCTCATGGTGGCCCCTTTTGAACCAGCTTCTAAGGCCTCTCTGAAACACTGCACTTGGAAAACTGTAATCCTGGTAGCCTTGACATCAGCCAGAAGAGTGAAAGAACTTCAGGCACTCATGGTTATTCCCCTTTTCTCACCTTCCACAAGGACAGAGCAACTGTTAAGACAAATTCTTCCTTCATGCCCATAGTGGTCAATGAATTATCTTTAAACTAAGCTATTCATCTCCCCACCTTCTTCTCTCATCCACAGAATGACAGTGAGAGAGTCTTACACTCCCTTGATGTTCACAGACAACTTAGATTTTACCTAGATAAGACCAAGCCTATCAGGAAATCAGACCAATTGTTTCTCCTTTCATCCCAGGGCTACGGTGAAAGCAGTGACAAAGCAGACCATTTCTGCCGGGACTTCCAGGGCAATTTTCTTCTGCTACTAATACCATGGGAAATCCTTAGGCTCTAAGATTAATGCTCATTCCACTAGTGCTATAGCTTTATCTGGAGCCTTATTTAAGGGCTGGACACTGCCTCCATTAAGAAGCAGTTACATGGACCTCTGTCCACTCCTTTACCAAACATTAGAGGTTGCACCATATTTCCAAATCTAGGGTGGGATTTGCCAAGGCAATCCTCCATGGATTCCTAGAAAACAGTTCCAAGCCCCCACCATCTTCTTCCCTTTAAGCTTTGGCACTCAAGCAAGGGGTTGGAATACTGCAATATGAGAATAGAAGGACATAGAATAGTTGTGTGAAATCTTACCATGACATTAGATGTCTTTCTCTTCCATGTTGCAGTATCCCTTCCCTCCCTTCTTCCCCCCTTCTTCACTAAGCTGTCCATTCTTGGATGGCACTGGACTAGTACAGTTATCCATAGACTGGGGCACTCAGTTCTGAGGTATGGTATGTGCAGACATCATTTTTATGGCCCACGTTCCCTTAGAAAGCATCAGACGTCCTATGTACCTCACAGTAAATTGAAGCTTTTGTATACTGGCTGGATGTTTGGCGTAGCAAGAGAGGATAACTCAGGGATCTGAAACACTGCAACATGGAAGAGAAGGACATCTATGGTTATGATAAGATTTTACATAACTATTTTATACTTATAAATAGGTAAATCCAGGAATAACACATTCTCTTGTCTGTGGAAACAAACTACACATTATTCCTCTACACAAAGGTGGAAATTCAGTAGACGTCATTAACTTTAGACCTATCGCAGTCTTATTCCCCCCTCCAAAATACTTAAAAAAAATTTCAATTGCTAAATTATTTCCTGTAGAAAGGGCTCGTATCTCCCACACAGCACTGCTTCCATCCCTCCCATAGTACTAACACTGCACTGCACTTCCAACCTTATAGATACTGTCAATAAAGCCAGAAATTCTAGAATTTTTTGAAGCCACACAGTTGGAACAAACGTCTACTTCAAGTGTCCTCACCAGGTCTGTCATAGCCCACGGTATTGTTCATGACCTACTTTTCCAATAGGTATCAGTCAGTAAAATGGCACTTCGCCCTGTTTCCATACCTCACAGTCATTGCATTGTTGGTATACCATGCGGATCTATCTTTAGTTCCTTCCTCTTCAACATTCTCACCAGTACCCTCCACATATCCACACAACAGACCTCCCTAATACAATGCAAAGTGCAGATAACTCCACATTCATATGCACATCTGACAACCTGGCACATCTCAAAAAATTACTCTGGTAGCTTTAGCAGCCACTGAAACATGGCGTTTTAACTTACAACTGGTGCTCAACCTTAAAAAAAAAAACACTACTATTTTTTCCCCATATCCCTTTCTCATAAAAAATAAAAAATTAAAATCCTCTTTCTTAATAATACAACCATCCAATGTCACTTTTCATAGCAAATTATTAAGAATGACACTAGATGATGTTAAATTTGACCTGCATATACAAAATTGCATTAAAAAAGTCACCAAAAACTAGGGATGCTTACTGAGCCAAAAACTTTCCCACCAACACAATTAAAACTACATGTGCCACAACTTTCCTCATCCCCTCACTACTTTATGGTGCTTTACATCCTTACTAATCTCAAGGCATCACGAAAAGGAAAACTTGAACAATACTATAATAGTGTTTTAAATTTCAACAAATACCCCTTTCAGAACCTCCCACTGTATAGCACTAAAAAGCCTAAATTTGTTTAGAACTATCCCAACAACTAACATGTACATAGTGTCTTACTATCTGTAAAATTATCCAGCAACCATCTGCTTATCCAGCATGAAATATCGTTCTACACAATTATGTTTCCACTGGGTCATTACGATCCAATGACCAAAAACTCCTCTGTCCACAAACCTGTCAAATCTGTGGGGCATGTTCTGTACTTGTACTATGCTGCTATGGCCTGGAACTCCCTAACTGTATCCATCAGGTCAGTACTCTCCCTTCCAGTCTTTAAAACCATTTTGAAAAAAAAAAAGACTAAAAAATAAGTGAAGCATTGATCTGGTATTCCAGTCTGCAGCCTCAAAAGTCTAAAAGACAAAGTAAAAGATTAGGAATAAGGATAACTGTTAAGAATGTTGGATCCTGGCCACAGCTAACTTAACAAAAGTAAAAAAAGTCCTCTTTCCACAGGAAAAATATCAGTCCGGTTAAGGGGTTAAGCTGATATTTGTTCAACGATGAATGAACATTCTTCAGTCCAGTTAAAATTTTAAGCAGATTTTTATTCAAGGATAGATAAGTGTTCTTGTCTGATACAAGAACTAGAAAATCACACCAGAGAAGAATGATCATCCATCATTGAATGAAGATCTGCTTAAACCCTTAAATGGACTGATTTTTCCCCTCTGGAAAGAGGACTTTATTTTTATTTTTGCTAACTTTTGCCAAGTTAGCTGTGGCCAGGATCTGACATTCTGAACAGCTATCCTTATTCCTAATCTTTTAAAACCATTCTGAAAGACTTACTAGCCAATCTTTTCTTGCTCAACCCCAGGATAAACTATATCCCTAAATATGAACAAGTACCAGTTCATACCTTACACTCCCTTCTTAACTCACTCCCTTAATGTATTTTTTCTTCATTGAATCTCTATCTAAATATGCAATAACCCTGTTTTTTCTGCAACTTCATATTGTAGCTCCTGTTTGCATCATACAAACTTGCTTTTAATTTCTCTAAACTGGCTAAAGTTTCTTTAAATATTAAATCATTGTCATATAAGTTTTATCTGATCTTAACTAATGTTTTCATTTTTTGTCTAATTTGGTATAATTATTTAAACTAGATGTTTTTGTATTATTTTTAGAGATTGTGAAATTATTATTAAAATGTTTAACATTTTGAAGTTTTTTTCCCCTGGGCCTCTGCTGAAAATGGGCACTTACCCATTTGGGCTTTCCTTGTAATCGAATGTCAATAAAGAAATTAATTCATTTATTAATGTATTCAAGAATGAAGGGCTAGCCTTCAGATAACTGCCACCTACCTGGACATTAGCCACAGATCTTTCAGATACAAGGGTGTTGGAGTCAGGTGGAGCAGAAGAGGCACACCACTGGCAGTTATTCAGGCTGTCAGGAAGTTTGAGGCATTGTGGAAGCCACTGTCTTGCATGTTATCACAGGCAGTACAACAGTCACTTAGTGTATATTAAGCATGAGGCACAGAGTGCTATCTTCTCTGTAAACCAGCCACACAGGCTTGGGAGGAAGCTCAAGTAGTGTACTTGTCACTCGGAGCTTCCTACATAACCCAGTCTGGAAAATTCTCCGATAGACAATTTGAGCAGAGCAACAGCAGATTCTTTCTATTCCTATGTTGCAGTATTATTAACCTTAGGGATTCCCCGCCTAGGCAATGTGAACATCAGGCCAGTATACAAATGACTTTTGGTACTGCATGGTACTTGCAACATTGCACGTAGCAAGACAGTAATGTGGGCCATAAAGGTGATGTTGGCACATACCATTCCTCAGAACATCTCTGCCTCCAATCTGGACGACAGCTTCTACCGTTTGTCTGATCGCCAAATGTTTACTGCTTTCAGATAAGTGACTTGTTGGGGAAAATTCTTTGTTCTTTTTTTGCTGCTGCATGTCTTTGAGATTGATGTCATCTAGGAAAGGTAAGTACAGATATGGATGTCAGATTCCACACAAAAACAGCCACAGTCAGTGTTTGTTTTGTCTAGGGTCCAAGCACAATTGCAAGTCTTGTGTGATTTGCCAGGCATTTGTCCCAAAGACCCTTCATAGTCATTTGTCGACTCTGAATATTTACCTCAAGAACCAACATCTGAAAAGGTTAGCTTTTGTTATTGAGGGTACTATGGGTCTGTCCATTGAGTCACTGAGGCCCAAATCTTCGGCTGCACCTCTAGAATTTGACGTTCCTCTTGAGGCCAGTGAAGGCCCGGAGGCCTGTTTGATCCCTGGTTCCCAACCTGTAGTGGGTACCATTTCGAAAGCCGTTAAGGAGGGTGCCACTAGCATGTCCACAGAAGCAATGCAGATGTCTGTTCAGGGCAATAAGAGGGAATCTCGGGCCGCTATCTTGGACATCCCGAGCAATGTTCCTTTAGCTTCTCCAGCTCCTCCATCTCTAGCAATCTCTGCCATATGTCTGCTTTTTCTTCACAACCTAGGGTGGATCTTCCTGGTAAAAAGAAGCATGAGCAGAAACATATTTACTCTTCTCAGGATCCTTCTCCTGATTGACAGGCCTTCTCTCAGGGAATCTTGAATGTCTTCCTGACTTTAAATCCATCCTTAGGCCTTTCATGCATTTCTGTTCCTTCCCCCACTCCCAGGAGATCAGTGGAGGAACAGCAGACCTCTGGTGAAGAAAGATTCTTCATCTTCATCTGCTGAATCCTTGATCTACACATCCCAAATAGTCTCCTATGGGTTATGCTTCCCTTTAATTAGATTCTAACAGTGGTGATTTTCCTGAGGAAGATTTGTCCTTTGGAGAGAAAATTTTCCAGTTTGAGAGATCACTTCAAATGGGAAAGTAGTCAAATATCAGAAGTTAAAAAAAGATATTATGATCACCTCTGGCCAATGTAACAAGTACAACAAATGCCCAGGTATGAGCCAGAAAGATTTTAATAAAGCAAATCTGTCAGTAGCACCAAAAACAGCACCCTAGCGCCTCAGCTTCACATAAGCCTTCAAGGAGGCTTATGTGAAGCCGAGGCGCTAGGATGCTGTTTTTGGTGCTACTGACAGATTTGTTTTATTAAGGTATTATGACCTGTTGCAGATGGATTCTCCTCCCTCGGCTATCCCTGCTGTTCTGCTTGCTTTTATGGATGCCTTTCTCTCAGTGTCAGAGTCCAGATTCTCATCCCCCTGCCCCAAAAAGTCCAAACCCCAGCAAACCCCCTACCCAAAAACCCACCTTTGAAGACAGGTCAGGTAGTTTGTGACTACCTGGCAAATCTCAAACATATCTTTTTCTCTGTGCCTGTCTTCTTCTCGTCCCTCTTGGACAAGTATCTTCTCCGACCAGAGGGTCCTTTTCATTATCCAAAACTGCTATTACATGGTGTGGAAATCTGTCCCTCCTTTCATAGGCATTCCACCCCCCCCAGGTAAGAAGTTCCTCCACTACAAAAAGGAAGAGGGTTTTACTTAAGAATGCTCCTAGTTCCCAGAAAAGAGGGTCCTTTGAGACCAGTTCTAGACTTCTCACATGTCAACCTTTTCCTCAAAGTACCAACCTTTTGTATGCTGTCTCTGCAAACTCTTTTACCTCTCCTGCTCCCTCAGGCCTTTCTTGTCACTCTGGACCTCAAGGATGCATACCTGCATATCCCCATTCATCCGCAATGCAGGAAGTTTTTATGCTTTTCTGTTGCTTTCTCTCATTTTCAGTGTTGTGCTTTGCCCTTTGGACTCTCCACGGCACCATGGGTATTCACAAAATGCTTAGCTCTTGTCATTGCCTGCTGCAGGCTCCAAGGAATACTGATTTATCCTTATCTGGAAGACCTGCTAATGCAAGCAGCCCACCCAGACATTCTAAAAGAAAACCTAGCCTTCACTATTTCCCTGCTCCAAGGCCTGGGGTTCACCATAGACTCCAGCAAGTCCTCTTTCAGTCCTTCCCAGGATCAGATTTTCCTAGTATGCAGACTAAGAACAGATCAGATGACTGCTTTCATCCCTCAAAAAGTAGAAACTCGACTCAACTACTTCCACAATCTACTCCCCTTAACTTCCATCTCTGCCAGGGAGTACTTGTCTATACTAAGGCTCAGAGCTTCACTCATTCCCATGCTTCCCTAAGCCACACACACACGTGGAAAATCCAGTGGTTTCTAAAAACACTTTGGAGCCAGCATGCTCATCCCCTGGAATTTATACTCCCAATTATCCCTTGTGTAAAGAAAGAAATTAAATGGTGGGTTCAACAGATTCATCTGAACCCAGGACTTCCATTTCAACAGTCAACCCCACTTCAGGGACTCTATACAGATACCTTAGATGTGGGGTGGGGAGCAACTCTGGGTCGACTAAAAGTCTAGGGTCTTTGGTCTCCCTCAATCAGGAAGCAACATATCAGTGTAAAAGAAATGAGGGCTTTGATCCTGGCCCTTCAAGCATTTCTCTTCTCCCTACTCCCAGGACCCCTGAAGATATTCACAGACAGCACTACAGTTCTAATGGGGGCACCAAGTCATACCTGCTTTGCAGGTTGGCCCTTCAAGCCTGGGAGCTTTCCCCTCAAGTGAAGGTTTCGTTGCAAGCAGTTTGTATTCCTTTGGTTCAAAATGTGATAGCAGACACACTCAGCAGGTCCATGACACAAGCCCACAAATGGATGCTTCACAGGGATGTGTTTCTGGATATTTTCCACTGGTGGGGTTCTCCTCAAATAGACCTGTTTGCCTCCCCCGTGAACAGACAACTTTCAAAGTTTTGTGCCAAAGTTCTAGGCTCTCTGGTATGAAAGGTGACTCCCTATACTTCTCATGGAAGGAGATGTTTCATTATGAATTCTCCCCCTTCCCACTCATCCAAAAGGTCCTACTGAAAATACAAAACGGACACGCCAAAAATCTTGCTGGTGACTCTTGGCCAAGACAGCACTGGTTCCCTCTTCTTCTGTATTTAGCCAAGGGCAGTCATCACAAGTTACCCCAATGGTGGATCTTCTCACACAAGACAAGGGATCGCTTATCCATCTATATCTGACTTCCCTGAATCTAACTTTGTGAGTGATAGGCTTTTGATCCTTTCTGACACCTTTTTTCTGAGGACATGCTTCTAGTCCTGCAGGAGGCCAGGAAACCCAACACTAAGAGATCCTAGTTATCCAAATGGAAGAGGTTCTCCATCTGGCATCTAAAGAAAAAAAACTATATCCATTTTCAGTGGATATTCCAGTGGTTCTTTCCTATTTGTGTGAGCTGTTTAATAGGTTCATAGGTAGGTGCTAGGCTGTCTGCCCGAAGGCATTTATAAGCCTAGCCAGAATGTGTTGGCTTTCGCAGCCCCCTTAGACTAGTTCCCTGTGCCTCTGTCCAACAGAGCCACTGAAGTGATCCCCGAGGTAAACTTTGTTTCCTATCCACTCGTCAAGGTTTCTTTTGAAGAGTTTTAGTGAGGAGCTCTGCCTAATATAGATTGGGATCTTGTTCCAAAGCATGGGAAGTCTCTGGGGCAGGAATCTATCCCTCCAGCATGTCCTATTTATTGTTGTGGTGAGGTTTAGATCCCTAGAGCATGTGGCTCGAGAAGATAAGGTTTTCTTTAGGTGGAGCATGTCCATCAATTCTGGGTTGGACATGGCCTTGTATGTCAGAGATCACCTCTGAGTAGGCGGTATGCAACCGAGTACAACTGGAGTTTCTTCAATCAAGCTGCATAGAGCATCTGTTTGAGGCCATTGATCCTCTTAGTGAGGTACTTCTGTGGTCTTTCCAGCTGTTGCAGGTGTCTTGTAAGGTACATCCCAAATGGGGGATTGTACTCTAAGATGGGTCTGATGAGTGATGAGTAGAGGGGCACAATGACCTCTTTTGATCTGGATGCGAACCCTTTTGTGATTAGGTAGGCCATGTAGAAGGATTTTCTAACCACTTTGGCAATGTGATTATCAAAGGTGAGATTACTATCTACTTGGGTCCCCAGATCCCTTATTACGTTTTCCGTATTTAGGGGACTACCACCTATGTGGTAGTTTGTGGGTACTTTGTTTTTTTCCAAAGGGGATGACTATGCAATTTTTGGCATTTAGCTTGAGGCCATGATTTTGACAGCATGTATCCGTCTCAGTGAGACCCTTTTGGAGGATGTCTGTGTCAGCCGGAGAGTCAATTATAGCCCCTAGTTTGCAGTTGTCTGCGAACTTGGTCAGCCATAGTCCTCCTGTGCTTGCTTGTACCTCTGAGAAGTATATGCCGAACAGGAGGGGTCCTAGGACTGAGCCCTGGGGAATGCCACTTGTAACCGGTTTAGAGTCTGACCTAGCTCCCGCAACTCTCACCATGTGGGTTCTGTCTTTGAGCCAGTTGGCAACCCATCTTGTGACGTAGGGGTTTATGTTCAGGCTGGTGAGCTTGTCTATAATACCAGAATGGGGAATGGTGTTGAAGGCCTTAGCAAGGTCCAGGTAGGCTGTGTGTACCACCTTTCCCTCGTCTGTAGCCTTGGTAACTGTCTCAAAGAAGTCCACCAGGTTTAGGAGGCATGATCTGCCCTTGACAAAGCCAAACTGGGTAGGGTCCAGTGTTTGGAGGTTCCCAATGTCTCTGTTAATGAGTTCCATGATGATGCGCTCCATAGCCTTGCAGACCAAGCTAGTCAGGCTTATAGGGCAATAGTTCCTAGGGTCTGTTGTGGCTCCACCTTTGTGGAGCAGAATAACCGTTGCTGTGCACCACTCTATGGGTATGTAGCCTATGGAGAGGCTGAGTTTGAAAAGTGTGTTTAGGTGAGGGGTTAGTTCGTCTTTGAGCTTGTGTAGGATGCAGCCTGAGACACCGTCTGGTCCCGTTGATGCTGTGTTTTTGGCTTTGGAGAGGGCTGTTTTAACCTGAGTGTCTGTGATTTCAGGGACTCTACATTCTTCTGGTATGGTTATGGGCCCTTTTGGGGGTGAACTTTGCGCTGAACCTGTCTGCCAGGATGTTGGTGATATTGGTCATTTCAGTGTATTTTGTGCCATTCTGCACTAACTCTGAGCAGATCTGAGCATTGCCACTTAGATTCTTGACATAGCTAAAGAATGCCTTGTGGTTATCTTTGTGGAGTCCTTGGCAATTTTTCTTTCAAAGCTCGCCTTGGTTGATTTTATGAGGGATCATAGTTTCTTGCTGATACTGATCAGGGATGTCTTCCCTTCTTGGGATTTTACTTTTTTCTGTACTAGTTTCCTCCTTCTATTGTATAGCTTGTTTATGGCAGGAGTCCACCAGACTGGTTTCCTTTTCTTGGAGGAGTGAGTCTTGGTTTTGCTTGGGATGGCACGATCCATGCATTCTTGTAGCTGCCTGTAGAATGCATTAGTAAAGGATTTTGCAGCATGGACAGTGTTATCCTTCAGCATGGGGGCTTTGAAACTTTCTACCTCGGTCTTAAGTAACGTGAATTTTGCTTTTGAAAAGTTTCTCACGGTGGCTTTCTTGTCCTGGGGTGGGGGTGAAATATGGATATCCAAAGTGATTTGTTTATGGTCAGATCTAACCAGCAAGGGGTTGACCTCTGGTGTGGAACACTGTCGCCCATGTTGGTGATGATCAGGTCCAATATGTTGTCACCTCTGGTGGGAGTGTTGACCAGTTGAACCAGGGCGTCTGAGTTTATGAATTCTAGGAAAAGTTGGGCAAGGGGGTTAGTACTTTAGTAGTTCTCCCAGTTAATGTTTGGGAAATTGAAATCACCCAATATTATGGTGTTTGGTAGGACCTTTATGTTTCCCCAGTGTTTCCAGAAACATGGAATGATGGTCCTGTGACATGGTGGGCAATCTGTAGAAAGCTACCATTTGAATTCCACTTTTGCCCATTGTTAGTTGCACGTGGATGATCTCTGAAGCATCGTGCTGTGCCACTAACCTGGAGGTGTGGGTATCCTTGATGAATATGGATACGCCCCCGCCTTTTGTATTTCGGTTTGGGTTCTGTGGCCAAAATGTATGGTATGAGTTGTAGCCTGGTAGTGCCGGGGTCCTCTCTGGAGCCTTTAACCAGGTTTCTGTTACTGCACATATATCGATTTTCTCCATACTGAGAAGTGACTCGAGTGCGTGCTTTTTGAGGTTTAGACTTCTGGCATTGAGTAGCATTACCCTCAGTTTTTTGTTACTTGTGCTATTTACGGCGGTGGGTTTGTCTTTTGAGTCTTGCCTAAAAAAGGCACTATGGGGGTGGCAAGAGCCTTGGCAAGTATTCGAAAGCCTAAGGGTGACAGGTCCAAGCCGTCTCAGTGTGGCTTCTCGAGCATGTCATCCCAGGCAGACAGACACTTGATCCTCTTTTAATGACACCAGAAACTTAGCCAATTGTTGAAATCGAGAATGTTTTCTTTATACCGTGGTATCATTCTTGGTGAGGGCAGGATGCTACTCGGGGTCAGGGTCATACCAGCCTGGGCTATGGGATCAGAGAGGTCTTCCATGTCTCTTTTCATGTAGTCCAGGGAGGTATGAATCAGGTCATTCACACCAACATGGACAATGACAGAGTCATATTTGTACTTGTTCTGGAGTGACCTGAGTGCTTGTGTTATGTGGCGGATCCTGGCACCCGACAGGCAGCTAACAGTAACCTTCTCCTTATTCAGCCTAGTGAGTGGGATGTCAGTGTGCCTGACTATAAAGTCACCTATTACTAGTATGTTGGGTATGTTATTTTGCCTTAAGGGCTGTGATTGCGTGGCACACTGGTTTTGTGAAGTATGTGTTTCAT
The DNA here is from genome assembly GCF_019279795.1 of Protopterus annectens. Taxonomy (NCBI): domain Eukaryota; kingdom Metazoa; phylum Chordata; order Ceratodontiformes; family Protopteridae; genus Protopterus; species Protopterus annectens. Next base: position 692,629,831 of record NC_056727.1, read on the forward strand.
GGTTTGTGTTGGGGGGTGGAGGTTGCTTGGATGTCTGCTTTGGAGGTCTCCCTTGCTTTTGCAGATTTTTATTTAGAGCCTCTGAGTATGTTTTAGTGTATTTATGTGTGTTTTTTGCCGGTGCTGGTTTAATGGATCTATGTGAGACTGGTGGTATAATGCAAGTATTTCCCTTCTCCTCTTGACTGTCTGATCCAGTCTTGGATTAAGAGAGCTTAGCTTCTAGTTTGGCTGTATAACTGCATCTCTCGTATGTATTAATGTTTGGTGGTAGGAAGAGGGGGTTGTCTGTGTACATGAGGCAGTTGTAACATTGCCTCAAAATGCCCAGATTCACCAGTTGGACTGGAGAGTACACCTGAAACTGCCCTTTGGACATGTCTGGATAGGTACAGTGAACTGTTTTACTGAATGGCTGGTAAGGTCGAATAGAGAGCCTTGTCCTACTGTACAGTACAGGAGGGTCTAGTGCTAGGGTTTATAAGTGCTTGCTTTAAGTTTTGAGCAAGTGCTGGGCTGTGAAATGAACGGCTTGAGTGCTTAAGTTGAAAGTGTGTTTAGTTCCAAGGGAAAAATTGAAGAGGAGACTTTGTGGAGCCGGGAATAGTTTTACCCTACCTAACCGGCGCAGACCGGTGCGCAAAACCAGGCAATATGGTATTTATAGCAGGGAAATGAAAGAGATAGGAATTAACCCAAAATGGCCAATAAACTACAAATTTCTGGGCTGAAACCACTTCTCCAGGGACAGATGGTCTGCTCAAAGCTCCCCTCTCTCACAGGTGAACAAAGAAACTTCCTTCTATCCAAGTAAGGTATGGGCAAACACAGAGATTTGTAACACAGCCCTGAATTCAGCACTAACTTGAAAACTGGACTATACTAGCTTAGGAAGGCGGGAAACAAGTATATATATATTTTTTTTTTTCCAGAAAATAAAGCAGATACACTCAAAAAAACAGTTTAAAAGCACAAAAAAGGATACTTATTGTTATATATCGTAGATCAAAGTTGTAGTCAATGCCCCCAGTAATAAAGGAAGAAGAAGAATAGGAAGAAACACAAATACAGTAAAAGCAGATGAATAAAGTGCAATTTCTTTTATATATATATATATATATATATATATATATATATATATATATATATATATATATTTATATATAAAACAAATAAACTGATTCAAACAAGTTACCCAATTAACCAGAAAAAAGCTCAAAACTGAGCCCTGTTCCAGCAGTCTTCAATCAGACAAGTTCCAACTGCACACCCCTGCTTACTAGGGTGCAGGGGAACCTTCCCCAAAAAAAAGATGGCCTGAATCATTGCTCAAGTTATACAAACAAAGCTAGATTCAGCTAACATTCATATAACTTAAGACAGTCAGATAACAGTCTTTTTCTGATACCACAGCAGTGTTCCCTCCTTGCTTATACTCATAGAAATGATGCTGGGCTGGAGTAGGCAGGAGAATGGAGTGCACATAGCCACCCTCTGGGTGTAACAGTGGAACAGGATAAGCTACTCCCCCCAGCTGGCCAGGTTGGTAATGTCAGCACATAAGGGGGTGGCTTATAAAATTCTGCTGGCAACAGTATGGTAGCCCCTTCTTGCTTCATCTTGTTGCATTTGCCAGGCATGCTTCTAGTCCCATTAATTTAGTACAGAATGGGGTGGGGTTACTGTGCACAAGGTACTTTCCATGTGTAGGTCACACCACAGAGATTCCAGAGTTAAGACTTAGGGAGGATGAGAGTATAGGGGGCAGGATGAAGCTGAAGTTAATGGCAACTGCTAAGAAGAGTGCTTAAAAATATAAATATGTATATCCAGCTTCCAGTCTTCTATCTTAATTTTCAGAGTAAGAAGGAGAAAACCAGAAAAACCTAGCCATGCTAGAGTTTGCACTGTGTGATTCCTTAAAACCTCTTGTATAAGAGGATTGTGGGATATATGCAAATGACCCCTTATATAACAGGTTTTAAGGAATCACACAGTGCAGACTCTAGCTTGGCTAGGTTTTACTTGTTTTTTTTTCCAGTTGGATTGGCAGTGTGTCCTGTTTACTCTTTTATAGAGTAAGAAGATGAGAATTTTCTATTTTTTGGAATTGCATAGTTAGAGCAAAAAACTGCACTATTTGAAACAGAGGTCAAGCAAACAGGCCACTTATTTGTCCCCTTCATTGGTAAAAAGCCAGACAAGTTTCCTAACAAATCTGTTTCAAATGGCTGTCTAACTATATTGCTTTTTAATGTGATAGTAACTGAAAATCCATGTGGTCCCAAAACACATTTTACTAGTCAACAGTACAGTAGCCTTTAAAAAATGTCTTAGCCCAGGGACTTATAAGGCTGCCACTTGGACTGTCTTGTCCATGTCTTTTCTAAGCACTACAAGCTGGAAGCTCAGTCTAAGACAACAGCAGAGTTTGCCACTACAGTCTTGTAATGGCTGCTGCAACAACCTCCTCCCCCTTAGTGCCTGTATGCTGTTTTTAGAGTTACATGAGTAAGGATTTCTGTTGCATGAGTGATTCCTACCTTGAACAGAGAGTAGTTGTGCGAGTAAGTTCTTACACCAGTAGGTGTTTGAGTAGGAGGATGACTGCTGCAGTGTAGGCTTACCTACCTCCTCCTCTATCAGAAGGTCAGGAAGTGGAATACACACACACACACACACACTCTCGGTCACATGAGCTTGTGCGTACACACCCCCTAAAAAATGGAAGGAATATTTTCATGGTTTGGCAAAGAAGCTGGAATCAGTACTTGATAAACAAGAGCTCCAGAATCTTTGACTTGGTGGTAATCCCTGCTGCTAAAAATCATCAGGGCATTGTTAGGCACAAGTATCCGTAGACTGTATTGACCAAGGGCCAGAGTCAAGGGGTGCTTCTATCCAAGGGACCTGAATAGTTACGTTTCACCAAACAGAAAGCAGCTTAAAATGACATGACTTGTTCCTCCTTTTATGTACACATCAGACTAACATGTGGTAGAGGAGAGGTTCCATTCTCTGGGAATGTTTGCAAAGCTCGGAAAGACAGCCCAGAAGGGCAGACATCTGCTTAATTCCAATGGCCAAGGATTCATATTGCAACAGTGGTTCCCATACTCTTAATATCTACTTTTAATGGTCAGTTACTAACACAGCTGTATTTTCTTATTGCTGATGTCAGTACTTCCCATCTCGCATTACTGCTGGAGTGTTTTTGTGTGTATAGTAGATGATCCATCATATCTGCATCTATGTTAACCCATTTGTCTGTAAGGCCTTTGGTTATTATTTCAGTATGGGGCAAGAAAGTGTTCTATAGCAGCAGGGACCTGTGGTCAGTATCTTCAGTAAACTTGAGTAGGTCATGGATAGAACATAGTAATGAGAACTTGGGACAGGAATGTGTAAAGCTGTAGCAGAGTGAAATGGAATAGAAAAGAAGCTCCCTGATTTAACCGGTTAAGGGGGGATTTTTTAAATATCTTGTAAATGTGTTCCATTACTGTCAGAATTCACCAGAGAAGAATGTGGGGAATCCCTTTCCTCTTAAAGGGAGCTACAAAGGGAGAATGAGGCTCTAGGATATGAAATGTACGGTACTATTAGTTCACTACAATCTCAAGCAGATTGTTTCCAAAGTCACAGTCTTTATCTGTATGCTCACACACACTAAAACTTACAGGGTGCTTTGAGTCATTTTCCGTTAAGCAGTATTTTCATAATTATCACAAAGCAAATTCTGCATATATCTGTATTAGAACCAGAATGTGAATATTGTCACTGTTACAACATTACTGTCTCGTAATTATAGGATTATAGGTTTCTTTGTAAACATGGTTAAAAGTATACTTATTTGTTACATTAACAATTACTGATTAAAGTTTAACTGGTGTTATTTTTCCTTTGCATAGCAGACTTTATTTGCATATAAATAACTGAAATCATGAAAGAAATTTCTGATTCCAGTGACCACTTGCTTATACACTTTACATTTTCTGTTTCAGAAATATTCTTAGATGCCCTTCTAGCTAACTCTTGAAGTAACTTGTTCACATTATCAGTAGTTGTTTTTTCTGCTTCCACTTCTTGGTTATTGCTTTTTTGGACGTTAATAAAATAGGTGAAGCAAAGCTCCTCCATGCTTTGTCTGTGTTATGAATGCTGCTATTCCCAAAAGAAGCTCAAAGGGGGACAGACTTAAGTCTGACAAGGCCATAGCTCATGAAGCAGATTTTGGAAGTCCCTCTTATAATCAGTTAATTTGGAACAGCCCCAGAAAATATGCAGCCATATTTGTACTTCACCTGATTCATATGTCTAGCAATCTGAATGGCAGTGTAGATGTACAATTTATTTTTCTCCTCTGGTATGTAAAAATATTTATGAAGACATTTCCACCAAAAAAATTCAAAATCTCTTAGACTGTTTCGTATAGCTAGATGCAATACAAACTATTCTGAGTTCCCTCAGTACTGGGTGACCAAGTATTGTTGACCAATCTCTTGAGAGTCTGTCCTCCATAAACCCTGATCCACCTGCCAGGTCCTGTAGATCCTACTTAACAAATGAGCATTAAACCTGGTGTCATCCTGTTGCAGAATATAATTTTAACCCACTGTGATTCAGAATTGCCTATTGAAGTGGGGCTTGCCATCTTTCTAAGCATAGTAATAAGACTTGCCTGAAACCAAAATATTCCTTGCAGTACACCCAAGTACATTTCTCTTTCCCATCTGACATTTAAATTTAACTTTGTCCTGACCATTGATGCATATGCTGACACTTGCTTTCATTTCAGAGATAACATTCCATCAGGGCTAAATTTAGCCATCTCTCCACACTGCTGTTCTTCACTGACCAGGATAAAGCCTCCATAGGTAGCACCAGTAGTGACTAAGAGTGACCTGACCTTGTGGCTCAGAAAAACACACAGGTAGTTCCCACCCCCAAAAATGCAGGGTTTCTTGCAGAAGGTTTTTCCAGGACATCTCATACCCGTCTGAATTCCAGCGGAAGAATTCTGCACCCCTGTCCAGTACTAAAGAGTTCTGGGACCTCCAGACCTCTTATCTCCTGGGAGGTACTGCTTTGTCTGAGATCATCCTCAGTTTTCCCCAAGATAGAGAAAAGAAAGCACCATCATCTTCAGTGTAGGAAAGTAATTCCTCCCTCAGTTTTCTGTCAGAGCCAGAAAAGCATAAGATTAACTAGGAAAGTATAAACATTTGGGTGCAGAGACCCTTTGATCTGAATATAGCAGGAGAAGTTTCTGTTTATCCAGTAGACCCTTAACTTTCTTAAAGTTTGTTCATACATTAGTTATATCATGGATTGAAGCACTGGGCTCAGATAAACACCTAAATGTCTAAGTTGTTCTTTCTGCATCAAGAAATGGAATCCCTTAAAAAAATCCCTTCATTAAGTGTTAAAAGGGTAGAAAATTCAGTGTTAAAGCCCTAGTTTTACTTATGTTACCTTTATAGCCAGAAAGATTGGCAAAATTTTGCAGTAAAGTAAGCAGCTGGACTAGTTTCTATTCTCGGTATGTTGAAAAGAGCAGATCACCTGTGTTAAAGAATGTTTCAGGTCAACCTCTCCAGTCCTAAATCTCTACAGTGGGGACATCCTCAGCATCTCTGCTGAAGGCTGTAGATAGGAGCAAACAGTGTATTTGGGGAGGGGATGGTTGGGAGACTTTGCCTTGTACCCCTGTGAAGAGGAATCTACGGAGATAATTCCACATGTATTTTAATTTAAGCAGAGTCCTTCATAAACTGTCTTCAGAAGCTGAATAAAACCTTTAGGAAAATGCATGTGCCCTTAATGTATTAAAGATGTCTTTTTTTGCCTTCATGGGATGAATTCATATTGCTCCAGATGAATCAGTGCTGTCATACTGGAAGATCATTTTTTTCCAGTATCCCCATCAGAATTTTCTATTTTCTACTCAACGTTGGTATTGGCTAACATGAACTCGAGTGTTGTAACACCATAACGTTCCATCTGCGTTGTCCATTTTCATTCTTCAACTTCCTACCCATCTATTACTCCTTTTGCTTCTAGAAAGATCTAAGAGTTTTACAGGAACTTCTGTTCCTCTTTTGAGCGCCATCTTCCCTTTTCTTTCTGTCTGCATTAACTTTATAATGAGCTGTCCCTTTATGTCTAGGAGCAGCAAACTAGATCTGAGGTATGATAGGTTGTTGGGGCATCATGGGTAAAGGTAGGAGCTCAGGAATTCTTGGATCCGATGATCTGGTAGAAGCGGCCAAGTTGGATTCGAGTCACTGCTCTGAACTGTTAAGTTGAGGAAGAATGAAAATGGACACCATAGATGGAATGTTATGGCGAGTACATGACTTTTTTTTTTTTGTCGTGAGTTGGGAAAGTTCCATCTTTCTCTGCATATAAGCCCATGTAGAAATATCTAAATGTGTTCAGTGTCACATGTAGATCTAACTGGAGTGCTCTGGCACTTCCTGACCCTTTCCACTGGACTGGCCACTTTTCCTGATGTACACTTGAGAGAACTAGCTTCTTTTGCTGACACATCAAAGTTTTTCCTTAGACTATAGATCAAGAAAACTTCTCATGTTATTGTAACTTCATTAACTCTGACCTACCTGAGTACAGGCTGGTGTCAACTGTCTCATCCCCTTTTACATATAGAGCTTGCTTCTTTTTTTTTCCCTAACCAACCCTGACATTCATTCCATGCAAACCATGTGCTGTTTTCCATCTTTATGTATACTACTGTAGTGCTACTCTATATGTATCGCAGGTTCATACATGTGTACTAGGCTAATGGCCCTAGAGCCTTTACAAGCCTAGCCCATAGAAATGCCCTGGCATCATGCCACCCGACGTTAGTCCCAGTGCCTCTATCATGCAGAGCCACTGGAGTGATCCCCTGGGTGAACTTTCTATTACCTATCCACTCATTAAGATTTCTCTTCAAGAGGGACAGCGAGGTCCTCTGCTTGAGATGTATGGGAAGTCTATTCCAGAGCATGGGCAGTCCTGTCCCTTCTGCATGTTCTGTTGATTGTGGTAATGAGGCTGAGGTCTCTGGATCATGTGGTGCAGAGGGATTGGGATTTCTTTAGATGTAGCATTTCTAACAGAGCTGGGTCAGACATGGCTTTGTAAGTCGAGCAGAGATCGCCTCCAAGTAGGCGATATGAGACAGAGAATAGCTGGAGGCTTTTGAGTCTGTCCGTGTAGGACAAGTGTTTAATGCGTATGATCCTCTTCGTGAGGTACGTCTATGGCCTCTCCAGCTGTTGCAGGTGACTAGTGCAGTACATGCCAAATGGGGCATTATACTCAACGAATGGTCTAATGATGGAAGGGTAGAGAAAGACTATCTCTTTCTTCCTGGATGCAAAACCCTTAGTAATGAGATGTGCCTCAAAGAAGGACTTTCTGACCACACTGGAAATGTGGTGGTCAAAGGAGACGTTGCTGTCAATCTGCATCCCCAGATCTCTTATAACACCTTCAGTGTTGAGTGGGCTCCCATCGATGTGGTAATTAGTGGGAACTGAGTTTTTACCAAAGGGGATGACTATGCATTTTTTGGCGTTAAGCTTAAGGCCATGGTTTCAACACCAGTCATTGGTCTCAGTGAGGCCTTTCTGTAGGATGTCTGCATCACTTGGAGAGTTAATAATGGCTCCCAGCTTGCAGTCGTCTGCAAACCTGGTCAGCCAGAGTCCCTTTGTTTTGGCTTGGACTTCTGAAAAGTAGGTGCTGAACAAGAGAGGACCCAGGACTGATCCCTGTGGGACTCCGCTAGTGACTGGTCGGTAGACTGACTTGGAGTTCGCTACTTTCACACTGTGTGTTCTATCTGTGAGACAATTTGCAACCCACCTAGTGATGTAGGGGTTGATGTCTAGTTTGGTTTGTTTATCAGTAATTCCCGAGTGAGGAATGGTGTCAAAGGCCTTGGTCAGATCGAGGTAGGCTGTATGCACGGCCTTACCTTCATCCACAGCCCTGGTGACTGACTCAAAGAAGTCAACCAGGTTGAGCAGGCATGATCTCCCTTTCTCACAGCCAAACTGCATGGGATCCAGAATTTGGAGATTTCCTATATCTTTGTTAATCAGGTCCATGATGATGCACTCCATAGCTTTACATATCAGACCCGTCAGGCTAATGGAGCGATAATTCCCATGGTCTATAGTCGCTCTCCCTTTGTGGAGCGGGATGAATGTAGCAGTGTGCCATTCGGTAGCGACAAAGCCTGAGATGAGGTAGTGACTGAACAGGGCACACAGATGTGGTGCACGTTCGCTTTGTAGTTCACGTAGAACACAGCCAGGGCTATTATCGAGTCCAGTGGAAGCTGTATTCTTGCCCTTGGACAATGAAGCTTTAACCTGTGCTGCAGTAATGCTGGGTGCCTGGCATTCTTCCGGTACTCTGATTGGTCCTTTGGGGGGTTAGGGATACAGCTGGCACTGAATCTGTCAGCCAGTATGTTGGCTTCAGTATAGGAGGTACCATTGTGCAGTAACTCAGATTAAATCTGGGTATTGCTGTGGAGGTTCTTGCATAGAAGTATAGAAGGCTTTGTGATTGTTTTTAGTGTCTGCCTCAATTCTGCCTTCATAGCTGGCTTTACAGGATTTGATGAGTGATCTCAACTTTTTGTTGAGGCTAATAAGGGAGTTTTTCCACTCTTGGGACTTCACCTTTTTCTGCAATAGTTTCTTCCTCCTGTTGTAGAGTTTATTAATGGCAGGGGACCAGCAGATTGGCTTCCTTTTTTTTGGAGAAGAGCATCTTGGTTCTGTTGAGTATGGGTAGTTCCATGCATTTATGTACATATTCGTACAGTGCATTGGTGTATGATTCAGCTGTCATGCAACTATTTTTCATTGGCATGGGTACCGTGAAGGTAGCCACCTCTGTTTTTAGGAGTCCAAAGTCAGGTTTGGAGAAGTTTGTTAAGGTGGTTACTTTTGCGGGTGGTGTGGGCGAGATGTGGATTTCCATGGTGATTAGTTTATGGTCGGATCTGACCATGGAGGGTCTATTGGTGTAGAGCAGTGGTCGCCCATGTTAGCAATAACCAGGTCAAGGATGTTGCTTCCTCTAGTAGGGGGCAGAATAAGCTAGTCCAGGCCATTGGAATTGATGAATTCCAGGAAGTGTTGGGCCAGTGTATTGGTGCTTGAATAGATTTCCCAGTTGATGGAGGGGTAGTTGAAATCTCATAGTATGAGAGTGTTGGATTGGACTTTGATAGATTCCAGGGTGCTTAGGAGCATGGAGTGAGAGCTTAGGGACATGGCTGGGGACCTATAGCAGGCTATGACCTGGATTGCCGTCTTACCCAATGTTAGTTGTACCTGAAGTATTTCAGATGTGTTATGCTGGGTTACTAGTCTGGAGGTGTACATATCCTTTACAAATATGGAGACACCACCAGCTTTAGAGCTTTGGTCCATGTTTTGGGGCTGAAAGATGTGAAAAGAATTATAGCCTGGTACCGCAGGGGTGCTTTCTGCCGCTATAACCAGGTCTCCGTTACAGCACAAATGTCAGCGTTCTCTATTTTGAGAAGTGCTTCGAGTGAGTGCATCTTGAGGTTTAGACTTCTAGCGTTAAGCAGCATGACCCTCAGATTTCATTTGGAACACCGCCTAAAAAAGGCACTGTAGGGGTGGAAAGAGCCTTAGCCAGTACCCGGAAACCCAGGGGTGACAGATACAGGCCATCTCTGGCAAAGCATTGAGGTCTGTCAATCATGTCATCCCAAGCAGACAGATACTGGATCCCCTTAGAATGACACCATAAACTTAGCCAGTTGTTGAAGTCAATAATTTTTTGTTTGTACTGCGGTATCATTCTGGGTGATGGTAGGATACTGCTCAGGACTAGTGTCATACCTGACTGGGCCACATAATCAGAGAGCTCCACCATGTCCCTTTTCATGTAGTCCAGGGAAGTGCGTCTCAGGTCATTTACACCCACATGGACAATGACAGAATCATCCCTGTACTTCTTGTGGAATGACCTGAGTCTTTGTGTTGTGCGTCAGATTCTGGCACCTGATAGACAGCTGACTGTTACTGTAGTACTCATCTTTAAGCAAGTGTATTGCATTAGATCCAGTGCTCATTTTAGTAACTCGTATGTTGTGGAGCAATAAAGAGCAAACACTGTTAAGGCTGACTTCACAGTAGTTCGAGCAGTATGGGTAGCTGTATTGAGCGAATCTGTATGTTTGGTTGGGAGATGTGAGTTATATGTGCTGGGTTAGGTAGAGTCAGTGATTGTAAATGTGAATTGAAGGAAATGGCTGGAGTTTGTTTTGTAAAAGAAATCAAAACTAATACACTTTGTCAGTGTACACCGGCAGTGTTTCTATTGTATTAGGTGTTTTTTTACATATTTGTGTGACTGTGGAGTTGGTATAGATTTTGGGGGGATTGATCCCCCTACCACATAAGGGTGCAGGAGTGACTTGCCTCCTTGCAAAAAAAAAAAAAAAAAAAAAAAAAAAAAAAACAATTATAAGTGTTTCTAAACACAAAAAGAAAGAGAAAGGTCATAGCATCATGTGTTGTTCACTCGTTTGTGTTTCAGTATTCCATGCAGTCACTGTAAGCTGTAGTATGTTTTTTTATTTATTTATTTATTTATTTTTTTGCTTATTTTGTGGTCACTTCTATTTGCAGTTGAACTTTCATGATATAATTCTTTAAGTGAGAGATCAAACTGAAGTCCCATCTGCCTGAGTTTGTCGTAGCTTAGGTGGCTGTAGAAGATCCTAGGGCACTTATCAAAAAGAGTAGGGAAAGTTCCTCAGTGCCCTGGCCAAAATTTCCTGAATCAGTTGATGTTGGCTAGCAGGTCTCCCCCCTGAAGAGGGGCCATTGGCCAAGTGTTTATTGGTAAATCCTCCCACAGTCCTGAGTTAATTTAGTAAGCCATCCTCTAAAATAAGGAGAGGTAGTGAAGGAGGTACAAAATCTCTAATGCTGCTGAGGGATCATGTCCTGTTTCTTTAACAAAATTATTTAAGCAGTATGGCCATAGAGATGGTAAGTGGGTCAGACTAAAAAAAAAATGTAAACCAAATGAGTGTGTTCTTTGAAAGTCAGTATTAAATCTAACATTGAGTGCCTCTAAAAAGCAGTGGAGTAGCAAGGACACTTGACTTGGGGACCTCAAATGCCCTTGGCCATCCTTAAAGATCTAATAAATGCATAACAAGGTTCTAGTCTACTATAAGAGTACAACTCCACCCTGAAAACCTATAATTGCAGAGAGAATGTTTCAGTTCAACCCACTTTGTCACTGGTGGAATATATACTGAGGCCATTGTAAAAAGGACCCCCCCCCCCCCAGTCCAATACCTTTAATCAGTGCTAGCCACCCTCTTCCCTGAGTGAGTGAAGTTGTCCTCCTGTTTCTTCCTTCATCTTGAGGCACTTCTGTAATTTTGTAATCACATTTTACTAATTTCTGGTCTACTGCTTCTGAAACATTAATCTACTATAAAACAACAATTTGGAGAATCATGCTTTTTAATGTAAGCAGATACTTTAGCCTTTTTAAATTAGGTTTGAAAATCCATTTGCATTCCAAGATTAATTGTTAATTGTGCTTCATTTTGATCTCTGATATCCTTCCTTAGATCCTGTTGCAGTACTCTAATACTGTTGAGTTATCTCGCTGAGGTAACCTGACGTCTAGCGGGGGGGGGGGGTACTAAAGCCAAAAAAACTTCATATGGCCATACATCCATATGTCCTAAGCCAGTGGAGATCCTTAGACTGTCTCACCTCCAGTACAAATGCAGGTGTCTCACCCATCAATCTGTTTCTTTGCTTGGTTGTGGGTGTTCTGCCTTTGTTTATTCAGATAAATGCCCATTTTGGAAACCTTCCTTTTTTCTTGAACATTGGTGTTTAAATCTGTTAGATATTAGCTAAGAGAGGGAGGTATGATTGTTGTAGGCAGACTCCTTATAAGCATCTCCACTTCCAATGTTTGTTTCAGCTTTTGCTAAACACAACAATAAGAATTGCCAGATTTGTTGGTCGTTTGTCCCAAAAACCCTATGTACACATTTTCCTTGCTTAATACCCATTTAGAGAGCCAGTGCTTGAAAAACCTCACCCAGTCCAAAATGGCAGAACCCTTTGCCTCCAATGTCGAACTCTTGCTCCAGAAAAGAAATTCAGAAGGCCTAGGCTTGAAATATTGTCTGCTCAGTCAGACTTTGATGTACCTGTTGAGGTATTGCAGGAACCCATGGTATGCCAGATCACTTTTCAGGCTCCTTCTGGAGGCCAGTGTGGCATGTAATTCTTGCAAGTCCTATATGATTGATCATAAATATATAGTTGTGAAGGGAGAACTGAGGCTCATTATTTCCTTGAGGGACCAGAGGGCATACCTCAACCTTTCATTGAGATGCACCAGGGGTCAGATCTGCCATGTTTTGTAAAAGCAGACATCATCCCTAAGAAGAAGCAACAAAAGGCTAAGAATGTTTCTCTATGTGCATCTCAAGAAAAGGAATGGATGGAATTTTCACAAGGCCTGTAGAAGGCAATTTTGTCTCTCAACCCTCTTCCTTTCTTTCTACTTCATCTCTTCTTCCCCTCCCACAGAAGAGACAATATGAATCCTTTCCTGAGGAGGAAGACTGTGATTCTGATGAACACTTTCTAGCTTATTCATCTTGGATTCATTCCACAGGTCAAATGGCTTCAGATGATGAAGACGCATTATCCCCTGACTGCTGTTGAGGAAATTTCCTGTGGGGAAATTATCACAAAAAAACTTTATGTAGCATTTTGAGTGTGAGTCAAAGCAAGTTTCTGATGTGCAGAAGAGATATTACAATTTGTTGGAAGTAGGAGCTCCTTCACCAGCACCTGTTCCTCTGGTTTTGGAGGCTTTTCTTGATGCCTTTCCAGCCACCTCTTCTTCACCTGACTCCCTGCCACCAGACCCCAAGAGGCCTGATATGTTGTACAAAGTGTCAGAGGATCTAAAAATCCCTTGACCGACTCCTCTGTGTCTTCTGTTTCCACAGGGAAGCCTTCCAAACTGTTACTTGCTGGTAATGTTTTACCTTCAGACAGAGACAGTAGAGCCTTGGACAGATATAGAAAGATGGGTATGTATATCTGCCACTTAGGCCTTTGACTTATCAAACCCAAACAACTAAGTATTTGTTGCTGTTCTTCATGAATTGAACATGACTCTGATTAACCTTGAGGTCTTTGGTTGGTCCGGTTACTCAGGTAGCCAGACATAACATAAAATGCAGCTATGATGCAGTGCAAGCTGCTTCCAGATGAGCCTCTACTGGATCTGTCATCCAGTGATTTCCGTGCCTTTGTTCCCTTCCTTAGTACACTGAAGCAAAACTATTAGACTCCCCCTTAACAGGGCCCTACTATTTTGCCCTGCAGCTGCAGGCTTGTTCAAATCTTTGCAGGTGAAATGAAAAATAATGCGAAATTTCACGCAAATTTGTTCTTGCCTCAATTCCTAGGTATCATAGGAACTGTTGACCTAAGCCCACTTCCTTTGCTCTTAAGGACCCAAAGTCTGCACAGAAAGCAAAAAAATGCCAAGAAAAAGATTTTAGGACAAACCTACAAAATATTCAAAGTCTGGAAAACTTCTCTTTCTTGCCAAATCAATGTAACCACTTTCTGGCACCACCTCACTCCACCCTTCCCCTGCCAAAAAGGCCAACCTTTCCCCTATCAGCTTGGCAGCTCATCACTTCAGACAAGTGGATTATTTCTATTATTCAACAAGGCTACATAATGACTTGGAAGGAAATTCCATTCTATAGAGGTATTCCCCCCTCCTTCTGCCAAGTAGATGCACCCTCTCCCTCTTATTTTAAAGGGTCTTTGTGGCCAAAGTACCATAGAATTTGTGCAACCCCTCCATCTAGGAAAAGGAGGAGACTGAAGACCTATTCCACACTTGTCTCCCCTCATTACCTTTCTGAAGTTACCATCTTTCAAAATGCTTTCCTTTTAAACTCTTCTACTGTTCATCTTACCCCAAGCTTTTCTGGTATTCTTGGATCTGAGGGATGCTTACCTTCACTTTCCCATCATCCTTCTTACAGGAAGTTCATCAGTTTCTCAGTCTGTTCATCACGCTTTCATTTCTCTTCTTTACCCTTTGGGTTATCCACAGCCCCTTGGGTTTCCATAAAGTGCCTAGCTTTAGCTATCGCCTTTTGTAGGACTCAAGGAATTCAGATATTCCTATACCTTGACAACCTTCTTATACAGACAGCCTCTCAGGAAGATCTGTTAAAGCACCTCAACTTCAGTGTTTCTCTACTGTAGTAGCTGGGCTTCATAATCAATCTAAAATATCTTCCTTGACCCCCTACACAGGATCTAGTGTTTCTGGTTTGCAGGGTGGACATTCATCACATGCTAGCCTTTCTCCCACAAGACAAGGTATAGACTATCTAACTGTACTTTCACCTCATCCTTCCTCTTCAGCATTTGCTATGGAAGGGAAACTGTAAGAGCACTTGGGTTCAAGGCAGCTTCCTCCATAATTCCCTATGCTGAACTTCACATGAAAAGGATCCAGTGGTACCTAAAGGTCTGTTGTTTCAGCATTGCCACCCATTGGATACTCAGATTCCAGTACTTCCTTTTTTGAAAATAGAGTTAGATTAGTGTATCTCTTGGGTATAGCTGAATCCAGTACTACCATTTGTCCCCTCTCAAGTACACACAGATGAATCATATTTAGCTTGGGGTACATGGACAAGGCTTCTTAAGAGTTCAGAGTCAATGGACACTTAAAGGAAGGAACACATCAGTTTGAAAGAAGTGAGTGCACTCATTCAGGGTCTACAGGTATTTTGTACTAGTGGAAGTCACATTCCCTCAGAATTTTCACAAACAACACAACAGTCTTGTGATATATAAACAAACTGAGAGAAAGTCTTAACTATGCAGACTGGTGGTTCTTGCATAGGGCTAAGTTATAAAAGCACATCTCTCCCTATAAATAGTTTACATTCCATTCCAGGACAATGTCCTGGTGGATTCACTAAGCAGGTCCCTGGAAGACCCTTGCAAATAGATGTTGAACTGGGAGGTCTATTTGGACATGGTCCATAAATGGGGTATTCTTCAGATAGATCTAATTGCCTCCATGTGCAACAAACAGCTTGAGCTGTTTTGCCCCAGGATCCCTTGCCCCAGGCCTGAAGGATGGATGTCATGTCTTTTTCATAAGAGGAAAATTTTCTTTATGCCTTCCTTTTACTACCCTGGAACCAAAAGGTTCCATTAAAGATCCAAAGGGACAGACAAAAAATTCTCGTTGGTGACTCCCTTTTGGCCTGGGCAGTATTTATCACCCCTTCATCATCTTGCCAGGGGTCATCATCACAAGTTATCCTACAGAATGGACTTGCTCAAACAGAAAAGGGGTTCTCTGCTTCATCCCACCTTGCTAGCCCTCAGCCTGACAATGTGGATAATAGAATTTTAATCTCTTTCAGAAGCCAGTTTTCTGAGGACATGCTCCAGGTTCTCCAGGTGGCAAAATAATCTAGCACTAGAAGATCTTGTGTATTCAAATGGAAAATATTTATATTTGGTGTCACAAAAAGAGAAAGCAGGAATCCCATTCAAACTGGGATTCCCAATATACTTTCTTGAGCTGTTGAGAGCTGGTCTAGCTCATTCCTCTATCACTGCACACTTATTTACCATTTCTTTATTGTACCTGTTCTTTAGAGTTGAAGCAGATGTTCTTCGTGTTTCACTGTTGCAGTCATCACACTTGGGTTATCCTGCCATGGGTAGCCTTCAGTCAGCCTGAATACTAGACGCTTATTATTTCTGCATCAGTTGCTGTCACGTCAGGACTGATGTCAGGTCGTCAGGGGTATAAAAACAGGCAGCCGATGCCATTACATCAGTCTTTATTGCCGAGGAGCCCGAAGCAGAAGCAGTTCACAGGAGTGCCAGTCGGCCGCTACCTGAGTTTTCGTTTCCGAAATTGAATCATCTTGAAGTCTTCTAAAGCTAAGTACCCCGTTGGGGATCCTTTTTTTCTTGCTCTAACCAATGTCAGAAAAAGTTAACAATTGTCTCACTTGTGGAAAGCAAATACCACACCGATATTTCCATTCTTACTGCTTCACCTTTTTAGGCCTCAGACCTACCTCGCTGCTGGTTTTGTGCTTTGTTCAATGCCCGAACTATTTGTCGTTGTCCCCTTATTGTAGCTACTTTCATTCTTGATTTCCGTTTTACGAAATGGCTTTGGTAAGCCATCTGACTACTGATCTTCCGAAAAAACGTAAGGATAAAGACAGAGACAGATAGCACAGGTCCAAAACTGCCGACGCTTCTGTTAAGTTAGTCGCCAATTCGCCGGTACTCAGTGAAGCTCTTTCGCAGCACCTGATGCCCACTTTGATGGATTCGCAGGCCGCTACCAAGACCCATTCGGAGTCTGGTGTGCTGCGGGACTCTTCTTTAACTATGAAACCTGCAGATGTCTCTACTTTGGTTGGGTCCGAAGCCGCTGTGCAGGCACCGGCTTCTGAGGAAGTTCTTCACACTACTGTTATTCGACACAAACTGACGACTTTTTTCACGTCTTCAGTTCTTTCTAAAACTACCGAGTTTGTAAGGCCAAGAGTACGAGCTACACCTAAAAAAACGATGACCCAAACTCAAGCGCCTGCTTCCTTGCCACAATCTCAGATGCCTAAAATGGCAGAAGACCTGATCATGCTGATTAGGGGAAGCCAAACTTCCACTGCTAAAAGAAGGAGACTTGTCACCAGCAGCTTTATCTGACCAGGAGTCAGATGACTCTGAGGTTTCTGAATATGAAGACATGCCCTTATCTGCCTATGAGGATTCAGATGCAGAGGAATCAATTCCTTCTGCCTCCCCTCCAGAGGATTTTTTCTTTTGGTGAAACCCTACATACTTTGAGAGAGCATTTCCATTGGGAATACCAGGATTATCCTCACTCCAAAAAGAGACTCTGGGAATTTTTAAATTTACCTCAGCACAGATCCTTAGCTATCCCTCCTCTTCTGGATGTTGTGGATGATGTCTTTATGGAATCCAGTCTAACTCCTGATACTTTGCCCCCTGCTCCAAGGAAACCTGACAAGTACTACAGAGTCCCTGACTCTCACAAATGTCTCTTCAAAAATCCTACTGCTGACCCAGAGGTCATCTCCCAAGGATCTAATGGAATAAAAGCAACTAATGCTAAGAATCCCACCCTCTTGGACAGGGATTCCCGAGCTTTAGACAGATGGGGTAAAAAAGTATACAAATCTGCAACTCTCGTCATTAGAGCATTGAATTGTCAGTTCTACATGCTGAAATACCAGCAACATACTATGGAACTTATTAAGCAAAAATTATCTACCTTTCCTGACTGTGCAGAAAATAAAGAATTACAGGAGCTTATGCATTCTGCAAGCCAAGTCAGCAGGCATACCCTGCAATGTGGATTTGATGCCCTAGAAGCATCTTGCAGGGCAGCAGTCACAGGTTCTGTACTTAGAAAGCATGCCTGGCTTAAGGAGCAGACCTTGCCAGACCATGTCAAATCAAAATTATTGGACGCTTCTCTGAACAAGAACAATCCGTTTGGCACCAAAGCAGAAGAGGTTTTAAAAAAGATGGAAGAAAAGGCTAAGTCTATGCAGACAGTCAAAGATTTATTCCAAGTGCAGCCTCCAAGATACAGTAGGCATTGCCCCTCAAAACATTGGTCCTTTCCAACCCCCTCAAGGCCATCTCAAACTAGACCCAGGGGAAACAGACCCCCCAGATTACACTCTCAGTGTATGCAAAGATCTGAGCAATGGAGTACCTCCACTTCTAAAGCAGGGAGTGGTAAGCCACCCCTTATGGAAATAATTCACAATGACTTCTCAACTCCACTCCTCACCTCTGCCCAATTGCTCTTGCCCCTAGGAAGAAAACTTGCCCACCATGTAAAAAACTGGACCTCCATCACCAACGATCGATGGGTCCTCAACATAGTGTCCCAGGGGTACAAATTTTATTTCCACACGCTGCCAGCCCCCAAAGGGTTCCCAGACCTTCCTCCAAACCAGTGGGCAGAGGCACAAAACCAAGTTCAGTTCCTGCTCTCCACCTTCCTGGTGGTACCAAAATTCAAAATGCTCACCCTACAGCAGTTTCTCCCTGTGCTGTCCAAAGATGCCTGGTTAGCCACTTTAGACCTAAAGGAGGCCTATCTGCACATCCCAATCAGGGACTCCTGCAGGAAATATATACGTTTCAAGAGGATCTATGCATTATCAGTTGTCTGCACTTCCCTTTGGCTTATCCACTGCTCCCAGAGTTTTCACAAAATGTGTGGCTCCAGCCATTGCTTATTGCAAACAGAGAAATATTCAAATTTGCCCTTACGTGGATGATTGCCTGATTCAGGCAGACAGTCGGAAAAACCTGTTGGAGCACCTAACATTTGTAAAGGACCTTCTAACCTCCCTGGGGTTACACTATCAATGAAAAGAAATACAAACTAGTCTCCAGTCAAAAAATCATATTCCTGGAAGCAAGCTTGGACACAGCATCCCAGATGACATTCCTTACTCCAGAAAAACAAGCCTATCTGACAGGCTACTTCACTCAATTGGCCACCAGAACCCAGCTTATCTGCAAGGAAAATCCTGCAGGCTCTAGGGTTCATGGCCTCCTGCATTCTACTAATTCCATACGCCAGACTGCATATGAGGAAACTTCAATGGTATTTAAAAAGTCTTTGGTGCCGGGAAACTATCATACCTATAATACCTTGTCTAAGGAAAGAGTTTCTTTGGTGGGCAGCAGCATGTAAACACAATAAGGGATTTCCCTTTACACCACCCCACGCCACCCAGACCCTAACCAGACAGACATCAGACTATGCCTGGGGTGCACATCGGGACGTCAGGTGCATTCAGGGGCACTGGAGCCCAAACCAAATTCATCTGCGCATCAACCAAAAAGAGATGCTAGATGTTCAGTATGCTCTGACAGCTTTCAGTTCCCTACTCTCACCGGGGTCCCTACTAATCAAAATGGACAACATCTAGGCCCAGACCACAATGTCCCTCGTTGTTGCTTCTGTGCT